>NC_056745.1:1207383558-1207621058 GCF_019279795.1 Protopterus annectens | reverse complement strand
TACATGATCACATGAGTAAATTTGGAGATGGTGATGCACAATAGGCTCATCCACGTGGCTATGTACACCACATGACATGTTCCTGCATGCTGTTGGAGAAAATTAGTAAGTAGAGTTCTCTGACAAGTCAGGTCAGAAGGAATACAACAAACAGAGATTGTAATAACAGATGTTAGAAAACAAATCTTTAATTCAAAGCTGTTACTCTGAAAATGTGTAGTGAGATGGTGTTTGCTGCACAGCTGTGATTTATGAAAGGCTTTTTTCTTGATTCAGAATTACAATGTTGTCTTGCTGCATTAGTTTGTCCAAGAATCAGGCTAGAATGATGTTGAGTTTCTCCAGCATTAGTTCGTAGTTTGTGTAAGTAGTTGGTGTACTTTGCATTATGAGTCTTTCGGAGGTCTAGATTGTTCTTCGCTGGTTTTGTTTAACACATTTTGGAAGAAAAAATACACAAATGAGTTGTGCCTGTCCAGTAGGAGTAACCATTGCCCCCCCCCCCCTCCCTGCAGTAGCCATTTACAGCTTTCTTCTTTTTGCATTCATTCCAGAAACTGAGAGCTAAACAAAGAAACTTAGTGTATTTCATAGGGAGTACATGAGGTGAGCGTGTGCAGCTTAATGTGACTTTGATTGTCATGCAGTACTGTATTGTTGTATTTCATTTTGTGTGCAGGTCCTGATTTGTGGTTGAAAAATATTTACCTGATAAGTCCACTTGCATAATTATTAAAGGATATATAAGTAAGAGTACATGAAACGCAGAGCTGCTATAGAGAAATTTTGAAGATCGTATTCATTTAGTCTGTCTGGTGTGACATCTGGGTTCTTGGGCAGCTTATCAGATTTGACTCGGTAACACCATTGCTCCAGCTTCATGCCCTTAAAGATTTTCATGTGGAGAATGCACTAGTAGTCAGAATTATTCCAGATCTCATTTGTCACTGTCAAGAACAGACCCTGATCTCTAAACATCTGCAACAGATAAGTGCTTCACTTCATTTTCTCTACAAGTAGTTTTTCTTTTTTTGCTGTGTCCTTGCTAGTAGTATACCTTTTCTTAGTAGGGCTAAGTCACTGCTTATACATTATATTTTTAGCCCCTTTTTTTCCTCTTTTTTTCCATTGGTGTTATTTTAGATAGATGTCTTGCTTTTATTTTGTAACTATTGATAGTTGACAGTATTGATACTACCTTTGTGTTCACTGTAGTCCCCTGTTACAGTGTGTTTTCGACATGGAAAAGGAGAAGAGTTTTAATAGGTGAAGAAAGTGCTGGTACAAAATATACCCCCAAGATACTCAAGAGTTGTGCACAGTGTACTTAGAGAGTTTTTACGAAACAAGTGCGACATGTGTTCTGTCTTCAGCCATAGGGCCTCACAAGATAGAAAGAATAAGTTGATCCATAAGGTGCTTTTGCCTTTAGATCCTGAGACTTCTGTGACTAAAATATCTGCTGATAAGTGTAAAGCCAGATACTTGGAGCCAAGGAAGAGGCACTCCAATGACCCTGGAACCCTCTTTGACACTGAAAATGCTGACTTTGGATATCAACTAAGCAACATTAAAACAAAAGAGAACCTACCCACATAGCCGGCCTTAGGCATAGGCCAACTAGGCGGCCACCGCTCTAGCAGGGGCACTTTTCCAAAATTTATTTGGTGTAGGTAGACCAGGATGGGGGCACCTGGTGGTGCCCATGGGGCACCATGGAGCCCTGTTGCCTAGGGCACCAGTTGACCTAAGGCCGCTCCTGCCTACCCAGATTCGTTCTCAACTTCCATCTGCTGCTTCATTAAGTTCTTGCCAGAGTACACTGGATGTGGATGTCAGTTGGCTGATGATGAGTTTTCTGAAGATGCAGATTGAGTTAGGAGTGATGCTTTCTCATTCAGCTCCGAAGGTGGTTGATAAAAGTCATCTGCCCCCACTATTAGCTCCTTCACTAGTGTGTATTTCATCTCCAGTGGTTTTGGAGCCACTCCTCTTCCTGGGGTCTGTTTTCTTGGTGTCAACCCTGACTTCAGCCGTGATGCTAAAGATGTTGGATCCTACACATTCACCTCTAATGCCCTCAAGGTCATATCAGTCTAGGGATAAAAGATTTAATAATAAAGCTTTGGCATTGTCTTCAAAATTGTCACATATTAACTCCATTGTTGGTGAATTCTTCAGTGTTTGAGTCCTCAGTTCTGTTCATTGACCACCCCCCCCCCCCCAATCAAAGTCTGGCACATTAGATACCAACTTGGATGACAGAGGGTTCCCCCATTCTCCTCCTGAAGATGTCTCCTGTGGCAACATTTTGGAGCTTATGTGGCAAAGTGTATGCTCGCCACTAACCAACCCCCCCCCCCACCACCACCACCACCCTGACGAGGAGGTTCATTTTGAAGCTTATGGCTTGACACCATCTGCTTCTTAGTTGGTTCCTCTGGCAGATACCTTAATTGATCTGTTAGGAAGACGGTCATGACAGCAACCAGACACACGTGAAGCAGTGCCATGAAATCTGGATTAGATCCTAAGGCAGCACTAAGTGATGTATGATGTATAATGTTTGCAACTACAGTTATGTCAACTTGGTTTGTGCTGTATAGTGTTTGCATCTAAAATGATGTCATTATGGTTTGTTTTCATTTATACAGTTGTAAGATTGCCTATGTCATATGTGATAATTTAATAAAGATGTTTCTTGTCTAAAAAAAAAATCTTCAAACAGCACTGGACGAAGTTCCCTTTGGTAGTTTTCATCATTAGTGGCTGCAGCAGCTAAGAAAGAGCTGACTGACAATTCATCTTCTTTCCATCCACCTAATAGAGTCCTTAGTGATGGATAGATTATGGAAGTGGACATATGTTTTGGGAACCCCTGCTTTAAAGGCTCTGAAACTGTGTCACTCACGTGAATCACTTCCATAGGGATGTGGCTTAGCAAGCCCTAACTACTGTGAAAGCTTCCCTTACATCAGATTCTAGGAAACATGTCTAATATGTCAAACCTCTTCATGCTTCTCATGCATAATGTTGCAGATGGAGCAGTAGGGGTATTTGAGGCCAGTGTGGCTATGAGGTATCAGGGCTGGCTGTGGCTCTACGATTTTGTGAAGTACTTTAAAGCATCCTTCACCACTGCCCCCCTTTTGATAAATCTTCATTGTTTGGCCCTTTGGTGAAATAAAGTGCAAAATTAACAAACAAGACAGCAAGATGCTGTCTGCCAACAGAGTGAATTTTCAGGTCCCCCCTCACAGATGGTACAGTAGGAACCAGAAGTAGCCCAGGTCATATTGGTTTAGAAAATTTAGACATCAGTGCTTTGAAGTACCTTCTGAAAAGGGTGTTGGTGGCAGAGGTATCTTGTTTAATAGATGCAGGCCCAAAGGCAGAGGAAGTCTGTAAAACAAAGGGGTATTGTGGGCCTTTTTTGACAGGCAACCCCAGTGTCCCTGAAGGGCTACTCGACTCATACCCTCTGGCAGCAGTCAGTAGGGTCTCTTGCCCCCCCGGAGCTGATTGTAGTTTGGTACATCAGCAAACAAGGAAGAACCACATCCTACCCCTTGTATTAGGAAACAGTGAAGGTTTCACAATGGGTGATGGCTTTGCTCTGCTTTCTCGTAGCAACACCCATTCCAGGAGCTCTCAGTTGCCTAATGGACAAGCTCACCAGATCCTTTCTGATATTTCATGAGCAGTCCCACAGTCCAGCAGTAGCAAAGCAGATCTTCAATCCCTGGGGCTTTTGCCTCCCTTTTCATCGCCAGATGCAGAAACTATTTTGTTATGATCCCTCCTCAGGGGCAATCACCAATGGGTGACTGTAGTCCAGCAATTATGCCTTCCATCCATATCCCGATCCCCAAATTTGTACAGAAGGCTCTGAAGTGGAAGCCTCTGTTATTCTTATATCCCTCTTCTGGCCCAGACAGATTTGGTTTCTCCTTCTCAAGCCTCATCTCAGGTAGCCTCCCTGGCTATTAGATCCTGTGTAAGGTCTTCCTTCACATCCCTCCAGGAAGCCTCATCTGGATCTCAACAACCTGAAACTAACCACTTCTTTTCTCCAGTTCCAGTAATGGCCAATGATGCAGCCTTTTCTTTTGAGGTGATCAGGATTTTAACAGCCTCTCAAAAAGTGTCCACTGAGAAACTTTACCAGGGAAAGTGGAAGCTTTTCATCTTATGGGCCTCTTCTCAGTGGAAGCTTTTCACCTTATTTATTTGATTATGGCTCTAGCTTTTCTACAGTGAAAGTTTAGTTGACCGTCATTTCTAATTTCTATGCAGGGCATCAGGAACCTTCATTCCCTTGCCTCTATTAAGCTTTGTAAAACCTTTCTAAAATAAGTATTTTTGCTCAAACCTATAGTCAGAGAATCTGTTCCCCATTGTGGTTTAAATTATGTGCTAGAAATTTGACAAACCTGTTCTTCAAAATAGCTTCTTCACTACCTCTGAAGTTCCTGTCTTGGAAAGCCATGTTTTTGGTAACCATTACTTCTCCCAAAAGAATTTCTGAACTCCAGGCACTTTATTTAACCCCTTATTTTATTTTATTTTATTTATTTATTTTCCAAAAGGACTGAGCATCACTCCATTACAGTCCATCCTTTCTTCCTAAAGTGGCATCAGAAATGAACATGATGCAGCCTGTTCACTTGCCAATATTTTTCCTACTTATTCTAATAAATAGGAATTTACTGTACTCAAATTAGATGTGCATAAACAGCTACATTTCAAACTTCATAGACCCTCAGCTTTCTATACTGACTCAAATCTTTTTGTCTCCTTTGCAGTAAACAAGTTAGCTAAAAAGTTTCTAAAGCAGTTCTTTCCAGATGACTTTCATATTGCATTGGTTATGTCTATGCTTTTCACAGCTTGTCTCTGCCTTGTAAACCTAAGGCTTATTTTGACAGAGTGGTTTCAACTTCTACCACCTTTTTTAAGGTGTTCATCAGTCGATGTCAGCACAGATGCCACTTGGCCCTCCATGCATATTTTCATCAAGCGTTATAAACTGGAATCCATCTGTAGGGTTAGAGCATCCTTTGGTGTATCTGTTCTTAAGTCTGTATTGTCGTTATGCTACCCTGGACTTCAGGTAACTTGGGATTTTGACCCACAGGTAGGCTAGGACAGACTGAATGAATAAGATACAAACATTATGTATTTATCATAATGCTAGAATCCTGTCTTTCATATTTGTCTAATACAGCCACTCTCCCTCTGTCCCCCTTCCTTTTTCCTTGTATGACCTGATGGATTTTAACTGTTACATTTATATATTAGTATATGTATATACAGTAGAGAGTCAATTATCCAAACTAATTGGAACCTAGGGTAGTTTAGATAATCAAATACATAAACTGAACCAGATTAAAAACTTCTAAAAATGTTTTTGATGAACATTAAACAAGAAAAATAAACAAATTTACTGTAAGTACAGAATGGTACAGTATATTATTGTAGTACATGCTCAAAAAACAAGCACAAGCGAATGTGTATAACGTTTACATATTCAGACTTTATGATTTTTCCTTCCCGAAAACTTTGGAAAGCTGCATTCGGATAATTTTCGTTTCAGATAATCAACACTTGGATAATTGACTCTCTGCTGTATGTCCTTTTTTGTGTTTGCAGATATTGATAGTGTGCCAAACTCAAGCTGTGGGAATTCTGACCACTAGTACATTGTGGGAATAAAAATCTTTAAGGAGCATGAGTCTGAAGCACTGGTGCTGCCAAGTCAGATCTGACAAATAGCCCGAGAACCACAGGTTGTATCAGACTGACATAAATGAAAGGATCTATTTTTTTGGTAAGTACATGACTTAATTTTGTTACTGCTGCTAAAATAATTTGGATTGTCCTTCTTTTTCAGATTTTTCAAAAATGCTGCCTGGTTCAGAGAATACTCGATGCATGGGAAGTAAATGATAAGATACAGTAAGTGTTATTTCTGTTTGTGGCAGTACCACTAACACAATAGAACTTGTTTTAGCTGTGTTTATCCTCCTTTACTCTTAAGAAAAGCTTGCATATTTATACATTTCCTTTGTGTTGTTTTCCAGCTCCTTTCCTTTTTGGTTGCCTTATTTATCTTGTAACTGGTGAGAAAAAGTTAACTGTTACATTTTCTATTTTTGATATATATATATATATATATATATATATGTGTGTGTGTGTGTATATATATATATATATATATATATATATATATATATATGTGTGTGTGTATATATATATATATATATATATATATATATATATGTGTATATATATATATATATATATATATATATACATACATTTGATGTGAATTGTTTTCTTTTTCACTCTGCGTAGTCTTGGCTAAGAATAAAGACAACAAGAACTGTAATAAGCATGTAGCCTAGTTGTGCACTTGCTTAAAGCTGTACATGCATTCTTTGAATCGTCATTGCCACCATAGTGTGTGTAACTTAGCTGTGTATATTCATTTTCTTAGTTTGAAATAATTTGACAAGCTGACCATTTTTTTATTGCGGTTGATGTTTTAATTGGAAATTGTTTTCCAGTAGATGAAAGAAAAACAAGACATCTGACGAACTGTTTAGAATGGTGATTGTTAGTGTTTATTGTGAAGTGTGCATACATAGACATGTGTTGGCACATCAACATATTAGAGAAACACAGGAGGCTTCTGTTTTTTGTTGTGAGAGGGCAACATTTTTAGTATAACTTGTGACTGTTTGGAATTTCCTCAGTGCTCAGTACATTTACCTTGGTTAGCCTTTAAAGTAGAAGCCCTTCAGCTGCATAGTTTGGTTATTTTCCCCTTTTTGGTTAGATGAGTTGGTAGACGTCAGGTTTGTAGGTAAGTACTAGGCTAGCTGCCCTTGTGGCCCTTGTGGACCATTTTAAGCCTAGCCAATTTCCCTCACAGATGAGACTCAGACTATGTACTTCATGAGAATAATATCTTGTACTTCGTGTCTGTGGTGATGGTACTGGCCTGGATTTTGCTTTAGCTGTAGTGGCTGGAGGTAATCAGTAGCTTGAGCAGCATATCCATGCTTGGGGTGCAGCCTATTCTTTTTAGAGTTGATGCTGTATATGATCTAGAATCATGCCTTTTCTTATTTAGGGAGAGCTTAAGATTCTTAGCTCAAGGATCTTGCTTCCTGAGATGAACTGCAAAGACTGATCTCAGTCTACCATTCTTTGTAACTTCTGTGGTTCACAGTTCTTCTGTACCTCGTACCTCCATGTGCAGGTTTGCAGTGTAGAGTTGACTGCCATTTGCTGGAGAGTCGTCTGTCTTTGTCATATCTGTTTATTTCAGGTAATTGCTGCTTGGTGTGTGGTTGTGAACTTCTTCTTAAAACCTTGTGATAGGCTTTATGCCCCCTTCTCTAATCTGTTCTGTCAGATAGGTTTATGAAGGAGAGGGGAGCCCATTTTGGATTTGCTGTCATATGAAATCAGTGGAGTCAACTGGAAAATAAATTCTGCATTAGTCTATTGAGCTGAGGGCAGTATTTCTGGACCAGCAGGTTGTGGTGGCATTGCAAAAGCCCCCAGGGCTGTCCTTGTGAGACTGGACATTCAGACAGTCATTTAGTAAATGAAAAAAGCAGAGAGGGACTTGCTTCCACCTCCTTTGGGAGGAAGTCACCATTGTTTGGGAATGGGTTGGTCATTGAGACATTTTATGTGGTAGAGATTCACATCTCACTGTTGTGGCAGATATCTTGAGTTGCATCTTGAGTCACCTCTTTGAGCTTTGGCTTCATCAGAGCTTTGTTTAGGCAGTCTTCTGGTTAATGGGCATTGCAGAGGCGGACATGTATGTTCAGTTTTTTTTTTGTGAGAATGCACTCCTGCACAGGTAACTACTGCCTTTAGCATGGTAGAGGGAGGAGATGGAAGTTGAATGTGTTCTCCTTGGAATGGAAGGAATGGTCTTATCTGCATTCCTCTCTCCCCCTTGATCTGTCATCTACAGATAAACTTCTTTGCCAGAAGAACGTTATTATCATGGGCCAGAAAAGCCTGGTTACAGTCTCTTTGAATATTGGACCTTCCAGAGAGTTTTCTTATGAAGGTGCTGAGGATATTGATACCATGTCAGAATGACTCCTAACATCTGAAATATCTGTTGCTGCAATGCATCCTTTGAAATAACTCAGTTTGTCCAGTGAGCTCTCAGACACCACAAGGAAGCTTTCCATTTAGTTGACTTATGAGGATAAAGCCCTAACTACAACCCAGTCAACCTGGGTTCAGTTAGTGGCTCAGGCAACTGAAAGAGTGGCAAGGAAAAATGGGCATACCCATCCAGGTTTGGAGGGAATTTGTTGAGAAGGGCATTCATTGATGATGTTCCTTTAAGGGGCAAGAGTGGCACAAACTGGGAAATTGCCCTTGGATGAGTGAGTGAGTGTGGGAGACAGGCAAGTGAGTGGGTGAGACATCTGAAAGGGGGAAAAAACAGGATGGAGCAGAGATGCCAACCCTTCAGCATGCCTTTAAGATCCATGCTGCTGTAAGTCCGGTGGATAGGATATAAGCTGGTAGACAGGGCATGTGGACATTTGGCACTGGGGGCCGGACCAGTGAAAACGATGTCCCAAGGGGACAAAAAAAAAATAGAGGAAAAAAGTTTTACATCATGACTAAGAAATGTCCTTTTACCTTCTCTGTCTGAAAAAGTCTTTGAGTTTTTTGTGAATAATTCAAGCATCTTCTTGATCAAGAGAACCATTACTTCATTGTCATGTCTTGGTATATTGTGATGTGACATAATGCAGAAGTCATGTTCATGTGATAGGTAAAACATTTTTCATGAAAATTCTTTGTAGACTCTGATCAAGAATCTTGTCTGTAACTTAGGACCTGAACTTCATGGTTCCAATACTGTTAAGTCTGCCTTTCAGAAGTAAGTTAGCCTGAAGTTTGCACCCTTGAAGAATATCTTCCTAGTGGTATCATCTTAGCCTTTCAGATTTCCAAACTTCAGGGCACTCCATAAGAAGGTTGATAAGTTCCTTTGCATGTTTCAGGAGTGTGATAATGGTAGGCATTTGCACTGACTACCTGCTTGTTTATTTATGCCAACAACAGGCACTGTGTTTTGACTTCATTCCAGAAGGGGAGCTTCCTTTGGGAATAATGTCCTTCAGACATATTTTGCGTAATGTCCCTCTTTTGCTTCCCTCCATACCCCCCTTCCCTGTTTGGGTTGCTTTCAAGGTTACTGTTTGGGATTCTATTCATGTAGACTACGCACTACAGAAAGCCTCTTTGGATTAAGACATAGTAGATATGAGTACTCTCTACTTGTTAGTTTTTAGAGGACCCCCTAAAAGAAGGTGTCATCTTCTCCCTCCCTCCTTACCTTTTGCTTAGAATGCTTCAGCCAGTACCACTGTAGTAGTAGGACCTCCTGTAAATAAACTTTGTTTATAAATTTTATTAACTTTATAAGTTGGGATATTTTGTTTTTAGATGCAAACCTATGTGTGATCATAGTGACAACTGAGAATCCTAGAGTTGTGCTTTCTTGTCCTCAGCATTAAAAATCCATGCTCATGCTCAAAGAGGGAGACAAACTACGAATGCCAGAACTGAACATTTTGCAGACCATCTTAAAGGCAATTTGATGTAATTTGTATTATTTTGCCTTATTTTTGTGGTTTACTTATAGATTTCTGGGCAAAAAGACCTTTCTGTTGGACTTTGTGAGCAGGTCCAGAAGTTGAAGAACGTAAATTTACTTATCCAGGTCTAGACCTGTTTGCTGAAGTCACCAATACAACACTGCTCAGCATTTGTTTAGGTCAAGCCAAAATGCCTTATCCCTTGTTCATCTCTACATGGTGTCCCTTTATCATTCAGAGGATTTTTGATAAAGCACAGGAGGAAACACCAATGATTATTTATTTACAAATCCTTTTTCTGATACACACAACTTTTATTGTTACCTAAACAGATTCTTTCTGATAGAACCCTTAATGTTTCTGACTGTATGGAAACATTGAATGACACAGAACCAGTGCAGCCATATTTGTCCTGACTTCATGTCCCTGAATTTACATAGATGGCAGTTGCGTAAATGGCTGTAGTGTGATTTTGATGTCCTGAGCTGTTAGTTTTTCTTGCTGAGACACAAGCCACCTTAGCCACTTTATTTTTTTTTAATTTAAATGGTTTACTAAATTGCCACTTTCCAGATTTTTTTTAATAATGGTAGGAATCTGAGTAACATTTCTGTTAATGAAGTATAAAGGGAACTTTGTTCTTTTGACTAATCATAGCTGTATCATACTCGTATATCCTACATTAGTGGTGATATCTATGCACATGTTCATGCCACCATCAAGACCAGTTTGATAGAAAGAAGATGGGAGACACCGGTTTAATAATTTTACATCTATGATAGCAGAGACTTTGTATTGGACAACATACAAGAAATCTGGAGAAATAAAATATAATAAAAATTAGAGTTTTGTTGAAAACAAATGTAGGGTGCAAATAAGGTTGAGACAACCTGCCTGCCATGCAATACTTCAGATTAACAAAATAATTTTGCTAGATTGTAGAAGACAGTAGCTGGTAAAGTAGTTTATGTTAATGATAACCTATTTTGGAGTCTGACCTTATCTTTGGATGCAGCTTAAAATTTCCTTACCTGTGCTTGTCCTTGACTATTGCAAGAATTAATAAATTAAATATGCCTTCTTAAACTGATACGGTTAAATACATGGCTACTTGCAGACCGGTAAATTTACTTTTTCAACTCTAAGATGCACTCTCTCAAACCCATTGTGACAGCATCAGCCTACAATTTACTGCATGCTTTTTTCGGGAAAATCTCCTATGTTATTGCCCTACCATTCAGTTCTTTGCAGAAATTAGCAAGAATGTATTTTAGTAGAAAAATAATGACAGAGCGATGTTTATTTAACAAATGTAAACTGTTTCCAAAAAGTTGATAATTGCAGGCCTTTTGTAAAGTATTATAAGGAAAAAGTACAACTAGCTCAGTGTTTTATATTGCACTCAATATATATGCGTGTGTGTGTGTGTGTGTGTGTGTGTGTGTGTGTGTGTATATATATATATATATATATATATATATATATATATATATATTATAATTATTATTATGTTAGAATGATAGTAGCACTGCTACTGTTGAACATCTCGACTATGTATTTGCCCGCAAAGACCAAAAGCAGCATGTTGCTGCAGGTTTTCATGATTTTTTCAACAACAGCTTTTGACATATTCATAGGTTCATATGTTAGTACTAGGCTAACTGCCCTTGCGAGCCATTTTAAGCCTAGCCAATTATCCCTTGTGAGATTCAAACCCTGCACCTTGTGTTTGTAAGGCAAACACCTTGACCATTAGGCCACCCTCCCAACCCTGCATGACCTGCTATTACAAAGACTTAGAATTAACTGCTTTTAGCACTGTGACTGCACAAAGGTTTAGGAGTTAACTGTCCAGCTGTAGTCTGATAAAATACTGCTTCAGCATCTTTGAAAAAATAGGAATTCCATAAGAGTCAATTCTTTGCTCCTTATTTTATTAAATAACGATGCTAAACAACACACAAGCAAATATTTCACAGAAGTAGATAAGTATACAGATTATTGAATGTTTTGGGTAGTAAACGGGTTTAGACTGACACCTTTCAGTATGGTTTTTGACAATTTATCTAAATGGCTTAACCAGAGTAGACTGCATTTTAAAGGTCAAGTGCATTTTATTGTACCATTTCTTTAAAAGTGGTCTTTCTTAATCTAAAATGTATAGTTTTTACTTTAGTTACTTCAGTGGCCCTATATTAGGTTTAATAAACTGGTATTTCTGTTTCTTGTATGCTACGTAACTGTCCAGTTACTTCCTCACTCCATGACATTCAGTCCTGCCTTCTTATGATGTATTTGAGGAGAGAAACAGTTTGTAGTGGGTTGACATGTGTACTGTAGTCTGTATAAGAATTTATTACAAAGTAACCAAAATGCAACACAATCAGTAATTCAATAAGTCAGCGTTGCTATGTTCAACTGAAAGGTAACAAAAGTATTATGGAACAAGGTAAAATTCTTAGATTGGTAACTCTTGGCGCTACTGTAATAAAGCAGATGTACAACTAAAAATCATTGTCTACCAAATGGTAAAAAACTGCACTTGATCTTTAATGAGAAAAGGGCTAAGCAAGTGTATTTTGGTAAACAAAGTGGAGATGACTTCTCTTTTGTCTCCGAGCAATATACTAGTTTCAGCAGGCCCTTTTGAGAATGCATCCATTGGGCAATATCATGGTAATAGATTGCAAGAAACCTAGAACAGTTACTGCACCTAATCAAATGTTAGGATCTTTGTATGGATTGAAATGACAGCTGGCACCTGAAACAGGTGACACATGACAGCAGCATTATATTACACACTAAACTGTTGCACTTTTCAGTTCTTGAGGGATACTGAAATTGTGTTGTCTCAAATGAGTTATTCTGTGAAAGAATCCTTATATTTGATACTAACTTCTGGCTTGCTCACAACACTGTGATTGAAAAATGGATGGATGTTTTAATAAAGGATTATGTAGCATCAGTTTGTGTTTTGTTATATTATTCTGCAAAGGAACCCCTGTGTCCAGACTTAGCTAGCCTACTAGAGTGGTATATACTTTGAGGAACTTGCTTTAATCTCCATTGTGTTTACTAAGAATGCTAATAGCTACCTTTAAATCAAGTCCCATGTCAGCTAGTCATGCACTTTCTTTTTATTGGGATGACCTGTCTCTGATCATAAAACTTACAGATCACAGTGATTTCAAGAAATTAACTTTCTACTAAATTGTATCTCTTTGTCAGGAATGTGTAGTTAGGTAACATTTGTCTCTGCTTTTTATTCCCTCAAGTAAGATCCTTATATTTATTATTGTGTGTTACCCTTTATTTTGTCCTTTCACTGTATATCACCCTTTATTTTGACAGCTGCTTTCTGTGTGACTCTTCACTCTTCCTTTTGTCCCCTAGATGTAGGACCACTAATAGTGCTGTTGCAAATGAGATGATGCCTGGTCGTGTATGTCTGAAATAATCACATACTTATATAAATTGGAGTATTTTTTGATTGTTTTAAGTAGGATTTTACTTCATGTTGTATACCTACAAAATATCTGAAATGAATGTCATCAAATGTCCTGTATTAAAATTTTGTGTGCCTCTTGGCTGATTTCACTTCTTTGATTTTAACAGTGGCTTAGCAGAGAACTTTCTCTGTATTTGTGTGATTCTTCATGATTTGATCTTGGTTGATAGTTAAAGTGTTAATTCAGCTGTTCCTTTCTTGTCTATGCTGTACAACCTAGAAGTTGCGATGTTACTTATGTATTTTCTGTCAAGTAATGCTAATGTAATGTACATGCATGACTATCTGTAGTTTTTGGTTCATAATGTTTCCTTTAAAGTTGTCTCTTCCATGGTGAACAGAATAAATAAGCGTCTTGTATCTTCTTTTGTCCTTTTACATATGTACTTTTTTCTGCCATTAAGGTTAATTTTCTACACTTCCTGTGCTCCGGTAATTACTGAGCCACTGCCTCAGGCAGATGTTCTTGCATTCCTTTGTCCACTTTAGAAGCCATTTTCCTGTCTGAAACTTGAACTTTGTTCTGGAGCTGTTTGCATAGAGTTTGGTATTTGGCATAAAATGTTAATGCTATAAGTTAACAGACCTGTTACTGTAATATTTTGTTTTGCTCCTTTTCCACATGCACTATGTGAATGAACAAGTCATTTGCTTAGACAAGTATGTCTGATCACCCTTGAAACTAGATGCTTATGTCTGTTAGGCTTACTGAGTTAAAGAATTAGTAAAGTAAAACAAAAATTCCTGTCATGGAAAATAATTTTTTCTCATTTGAAAATATGTTTATTCTTTTTCAAAAAGAAAAACATGTATACAGGTTATTTATGACCGTGAAGTATTTACAAATTATTTAAACAGGTTAGCTAAAAGCAGTAAACAGATATCAACATTAAAACCAAAATAAAGTATTTACAAGGGTGTCTGTTATTGACATATGATCGACATTCTGTACAATTGTTTCCCAATTATAATTTGCTACAGTCATTACTCTCCAACATTTCAGTTACTTTTTGCCATGCTATATATAATGATGTAGTTCTTTCAGTTCTTCCTTTAAGTGTTCATTTCCAATTGCGATACTGCTGACACCATATTCCTGTATTGCTTAAAAGTCGAAGAAGCTTTGGATTTCCAGTTTGTTGTAATGTTCTTTCTTGCAATGGCTGGGAGAGTCCACAAGATTACATATTTTGTTCTTGGTACGCAATCAGGTACAGGTACATTAAACAAAATAAGAGATTTAGAAATCTGGAATTTGTCATTGAATGCCATTTGCAGAAAATAATTTATTTTATCCCTGTATGGTTTAATCAAATGGCATTCATAGCACATATGTTGCCAGTCTGCTTTTATTGTTAAATCACGTCTCCAACAGCCAATATTTTTTTTAAACATAAGTTCCATTTTATGAGGGGTTACATAAGATCTGTGTATGAATTGCCATGCAAAGAGTTTCCAGTGTAATGAAAGTGATGTCTGCTTTGGAGAGAGAAGAATTAATTTTTTATCTCTATCATTTGGTTACTTGCCCATTAACTAATCTGTAATAGTTCCATATTTTGTCATTATTATAGGTTTTTATTTTTTTATTTGTTTTATAGAGGAGAAGTATCCCTTTCCATGAATGGGTTGACTTATTAATAATATTATATGTTCTATGAAATTAGGAACATTCTGTCTTATTGATGGTTTCATTGTTTCTTGTTTGTTTAATATATATACTGTCTTTCGGCTTTTCCCGGTTAGGGGTCGCCACAGCGGAACTCCGGTCCGCTAATGATTGGCAGTTGAATTTTTACGTGCTGGCTTGCCGGGCCTAACGCACAACCTTCAACGAAGGAACGCCTATTCACGCGTGTCAACACACAGAAGACGCTCTAACTGGGAATCGAACGGGCAAAATCTAACTGTGAGGCGACAAATATATATTGTCTTAATTCTTGTATCTGTAGCCATGAACTATTTTCCATATTTAATTTCCTTTGAATGTGGTCTATTGACAGAAGTTTTCCAGAGTTTACCAGTTGATACCAATATAGTAATCCTTTTTCTTTAAGCATTTTGAATACTTCTATATCAAATGTTATTATATTTGTGTACGCTACTGGATATAGTAGAAATGACCATCCTTTAATATCAGGATTGCTATTAATAAGATTTTTGAAAATTTTTAATGTATAAGTAATATATTTGGAACTTATATTTTTATGTTTATGTATCATCATATATTCCTTCATCAGCCATAGAAATTTGTTTGGTATGAAATCAGTATATTTATTTAATACAAATCCTGATTTTTGTCAGATTTTCTCATGAACTAGCTTCCATTTTGATGTATATCTTGTATTTAGCCACAAGGACATTGTTTTAATAACAGATGAATGTAAATATAATTCTTTGTGTGGTAAACCTATGTCACCCATATCACATTCATCTAGATGATATTTCTAGATGATATTTCATAGCTATCCTTGGCTGTTTTGGATACCACAGGAATCTTATTATTAAATCATGTAATTGTTTAAGGTATGATTTTGCTGGTGGCAAAGAACAAGCGTGTATGACATAAAGAAGTTTTGGAAATATGATCATTTTAATTATATAGAGCCTTTCTTCCATTGAAAAGAAGAATTTATTCCATCATTGTGTTACATTTTTAATATTATTTAAGATCTCTTTATAATTTGTTTCGATTGTAGTATCCAGATTGTTAGTTATTATAATTTCCACGTATTTGATTGTATTATTGATGGGGATATATTTATGGTATTTTTATTTAGATCTTTTTTAGTAGTATTTATTGGCAATACATTTGTTTTATTTTTGTTAAATTTAAGACCTGAAATTTTTTGAAAGTTTTGAATTGAGTCCCATAATACTTTTAAAGAGCTATTATTATTCTTTAAAGTAATTAATATATCATCAGCAAAAAGTTGAGTTTTAAGCTCTAGTCTGTTGTCTAATTGTATTCCTTCAATCTTTTTATTCATACATATATTATTTGCTAAGGGTTCAATGACTAGTGCAAATAATAACTTGGAAAGAGGACAGTCTTGCTTTGTGCCCTTTGTTATATTAACAGATTTAGGTAGACAAGATCCCAGTTTTATATAAGCCACTGTTTTACATGTAATGATTTTATTAACAAGGTAAAGTTGTTTGAGAAGCCGTATTCTTCTAAAACTAGCCATAGATAATCCCAGTTCACTGAATCAAATGCACTATTTTTGTCTAAATTAATAACATTCATTTTGTTTTTTGTAACATTTATATAATCAATTAAGGAAGTAATTATATTGATGTCATAAGTATTCCTATCTTTTATAAAACCTGTTTGATCCTCCTCTGTCAGAAATGGTAGTAATTGTTTTTTTCGAGCAACATGTATTGCCATAAACATTTTATAATCTATATTAAGAAGTGAAATGGGTCTGTATGACGAACATTCACTGGGATCTTTACATTGTTTCAGAATTGGTGATATTAGTGTGTATTTCCATGGAGGAGGGATGTCTTTACCATGTTAACTGATGTAAAGACATTCAATAACAACAGCAAAGCCTCATTAGATAAACATTTCTGGGGTGATATTATCTATACCTGGAGCTTTGTTTAATTTTAGCTTATTTACTTGAGCTTTAAGTTCTGTCATTGTTATTTGCTTATTTATTATTTGTACCTGCTCCTCTAATAACCTAATTTTAACATTGTTTTTAAGAAAAGCTTTCAATACTGAATGTGTTTCTATTTTCTCATTTTGATTATTAAGTTTATGAAAGAATAGCCTAAATGCTTCTAGTATTCCTTCTAAATCAGACACTTTCTTTTTGGTTTCTATATTATGTATTTCCTTGATTTTATTTGTTTTAATCATCTTTTTTGTCTTATTTGCTATTCTTCGTTGGTTTTTAGGGTTCATTGAATAGGAAAGTAGTTTATTTTTTTTTAAGTTGATCACTGTTTTGTGGTGTAGCGTCTCTGAGTATTTTTTATTAATATCTTCCAGTTCTTTTATTAAGTTGGTGTTTCCATTTTGAATATCAGGCTTTAAATTATCCACTTTTGACTGTAATTCCGTTAATTCCTTATTCCACTGCTTTTGTTTATTTTTATACCATCCCACCACTCTTCCATATAGGTATGCCTTCAGTGCATCCCATATATATATTTCAGATACATCTTTAGTAAGATTCATATCTAAGAATGCTTGTATCTCTGTAATATAAAATTCCTTAAAATCTTTGAGATTTGTTATGTAGGATGGTATTCTTGTTACTGATATCCTTCTCTTGAAACACAAGTTTATCTCAATGTTATGGTGTTATGGTCCAAAAATGGACATGAAGTTGTTTTTACTTTATTTAATTTAGTGGTTAAATCTTTTGTTATGTACACTGTATTTATTCTAGAGTATGCATTATGTCTATGGGAAAAATGTATAAAGAATAGTGTATCTGGGACAGCATACTTATTTATGTCAACTATATTAAAAGTTTCAACAAACTCAGATAACTTTGTTAAAGGTGATCTCTTACGTGTAGTTTTAGTATTTGTGTCAGTATCTTTTATAATGCAATTGGAATCTCCAGCTATGATTAAATTGCCCTTGGCATATTGTACAATGTCATCTAAGTGTTGTTTGGCCACTCTAACTCCTAGTCCTGGTATCCAATAAACATTCACTAATGTATATATCATTTCTTTGATAGATATTGTCACTAGACAAAACGTTCCTGAGTTGTCATGAAATGTGTTTATGATTTTAGGCATTAAAGTAGTGTTTTTCCACAAAATTGCTACTCCCCTTTGCTTTTGACTATAGGTGGAACTTACTAGTATTGTATAATTTTTATTATTTATTTTATTTATGTCTTCCTGTGTAAGGTGTGTTTCCTGTAAAAATACTAGTTGTGCTTCACATAGCTTTAAATATCTGTAAAGACTTCCCCTTTTGCAGCTATTATTTAAACCATTTACATTAACAGATATACATTTTGCAATTGGATTAATATTAACTTTTTAACTGTTTTTAACCATATTCATATACTTGTAACACTGTGCAAATGTGTGTATATGAAGAGAATGACTTGTTATTTCTTCCAATAGGATTACAACAGATTATAGACACCCAATAAAAGTATATTAGAAGAGCATAACTAAAAACATTGTAAGATAAACAACCACCAAACCCCTCCATGAGAAAAAAACATCTCATCCTTGAATGGTCTAACCATTCAAGCGATCCATCTATGTACGCTTTTCAGCATCTCCCTCCAGCCCGGCCATCTAGTAGTTTTATAATGAAAAGTATCTTATAAGTATACATGAACTTGTATTTACATATTGCTTAAATGCAGTCTTTATCCAGTTTCAGTGTTTTATAAAACACTAAGGCAAAACAATACCTAGATTTACTGCTTAACTGTTTGATTTTGTTTAAATTGTTTAGAGAAATCTCTTATTTAATGTGATAACTTTTGTATAACAATAACATTTATATATCTTAGAAGTAATATGCTTGCTGTTAATTTCCTTTATAGCAAGAATGGCATTCATAAGTATCAAAATATCTGTGCTGGTCTACAAAACTTTTTAAGCATTATATATATGCCAGTTATTAACTATATTACAACTTAGTTAAATCATGAACTGTCTGTAGCAATTTACATAATATTACAATTTTATTGTCATACATCAATAATCTTAAGGTTTTCATTTCATTCATATGTGCTGGTCTACAAAACTTTTTAAGCATTATATATATGCCAGTTATTAACTATATTACAACTTAGTTAAATCATGAAGTATCTGTAGCAATTTACATAATATTACAATTTTATTGTTATACATCAGTAATCTTATAGTTTTCATTTCATTCATATTTTAATGGCATAAATGTTACTAAATTGATTTTGTCATTAGTAATATATAGTTTAAGACTATATTTCCAGGTAGTTCCCATGTATTCCCTAGTGTCACTGGCACATTTCACCGCTAGTCTACCTTGTATTTCATATAGCAAACATCAACTCATAATGCTTATGATATTGCAGGATTTACCTACAGTGTTGTAACTGTAAGGATGGAAAATATAACAAGCATAGTACACTTTAAACATGCTATAACATAGTCGTTTGGTACTTATTACTGTCAACCCTTTTCCTTACATGGAAAAAAAGTAATCTTATATGTGCACCGACCATTTTCTTTCTTTTTTCTCTTCTTCCTTCTATTCTCCATTTTCAATAAATATTATCATTACTATTATGGCTTCTTTGCATTAAGTGAGATTACTCAAAATCATATTATAGATAATATAGAACATTCGAAGAGAGAACACACCTGATCTAGAGACATAATCCCAACTCAGATGGTTCACACTATATATTTATAACATTGCAACCATAAATATACTAATGAATAAGCAATAACCAGCAGCTTTGTAGTATCTGTGTGTCTCTGACAAGTATTTACCTATAGAATATTAAAAAGAATAGATAGCAAGCTCTTCATTCGTAATTGACAAGTGTACATAACCTGGCATTTACTTTCATAGACTGAAATTAGCCCTGTTATTTATATGCATACCATGTGCCAACAGCAACATATTAGTAAATGCCATGCTATTCAATTCATATTTTACATGACATGTATAAATACTATAAAAGTGATTAATGTGAATGTAGCTGACAATGGCTTTAGCACTTGTGATGATGTATAATCAGTATTGTAAGTGAAAGTCCATTGTGTAATATAGTAGTATGTCTCTTTTAATCTAGGGTTCTATGCTGATAATCAGTTTAAACATACAAGACAATCTCGGAAAATAATTTTTTGAAGGTAATTAACTCAGCATCTATATTGAATGTCTGAGCTGCAGGCTTTTTGGTGTAAAACACTTTTCTTGGCATTCCACCAGGGTAGGATATATGTTCACAAGATCTGTGGCCTTGGAATTTACCCTTAAGAAGGGCATCAGTTCCCATGACTAATCTGGCACTTCCTATGGAATGGAAGCTGGAATTTTAGAACTCTCATACATTCTGCATATTATATGAATTCTTTGCAGCACACTGATTAGAACTTTTCATCCTTTCACCCATTTGTAATTTACCTTAGCATTTTATGCACAGTTGTTATCCATGCAAATTGTTTGTTTTTACTTGGAAAATATCAGACTATTCATTGACATAACTGATTTACGTCTGAGTTATAGATCTGAGACACCAAACTGACGTCTTAGTTAATGTTGTACTGTTTTTTGAATTTGTAATTGTTTTCATAGTTATAACAGCAAGTTCTGATCACTTTACTCTATTGCTACTAACTAGCACCTGTAGACATTTCTTGTTGACTTTTATTTCTGGGTTCATAACATTGCCAGCTTTGTATTTTTAGGGCAGAAGGTGGCATGCGAAGAGGAAACATGGGCCATCTCACCAGGATAGCCAATGCTGTGGTACAGAACATGGAAAAGGGTCCTGTCCAAGCACAAATAGAAGAGCTTATAAAAGGTATGTACTGAAGATTGTTGCAGTTCTACTGTATTTTAGATGCTTTTCATATACTAGTAAGTAAAGAAAAGCCATTAACATAGTTTTTTCCAGGTATTTCAGCACTGACAAAATTAGATGTTAATATAATTGTTTATATTTAAAGAAATTAAAAGTGAGCTGGTTTACCTCAGGACTTTTAAACTAAATTAGTATAAATAGTCTTTGTTTAACCCACTTCTGAGACATTTGCAGTGTGTTGACAAGTTAGTAGATGTGGTCTTTTCAGAAACTGTACTTTGTATTGTTCCCACAGCTGCCTCAAACAGCTGAAAAACTCATGCTAATCCCTTTGACTCCAAGATCAAACTCTTTCCAGCCTGTTGCAGTCTCGAGAGATGCCTCTGTCCTCTGTTCAGTTAGTCCTTTCAGATAACTCAGAGTTGCTGCCCACCCAAAAATTGATGTCGTCAATTTTCATTCTATCCTCAACTGATGGGTTTGAATCCGATCTCTCGGATCCAACTCAGCCGTTGCTAAAGCTCGTGACAACCAAAAACTCTCGGAACTTCTCCCTTACCCCTAATGCACCAACCCCAAGTACCTCAGATCTCATTTGCCTCTTTCAACGAAAGTCGTGGTTTGCCACTTACTCTCAAGCATTTCTAAGATAAGTTAAATATTGCTATTTCTTCATAAAAATGTTTCGCTTATTAGCAGTTAGTCTTTTCCTTACCCTTAAACTATTTATCTTTGTACTTTACATACTTCTGGAATATTGTTGTTAGTATTTTCTTCCCTTGACTTTCCTACATTAATTGTAGGTTTTATCTACCATTGTTGGTAATTCCTTTTTTCCTTTCTCTTCAGAGTCTATCCTTTCTTTGGTTAAAAAAAAAAAAGGTTTTAATCTCTTAGTTACAGAGTTTCTCTTTCTGTTATGTTATTCTGTCTTTTCTAGTATTGTTTTGAAGTATGGAGGAAAAGGGCCTGTTGGCTTTAAGAAGTGTACAAACTGTGGGCATAGGCTTTCATTATCAGATGCTCACACATTATGTGTATATTTTTTAGGGCCTCTTCATTTGCATGAGGACTGATCAATATGTCATGGGTTCAACCCAAAGGCTCTGGTCGAGCGCAAAAACAAATTAAATTTGAAAGGACTCTAATCCTCTTCTTCGGAGAGACTGTATCTGTAGATAAGTCTCCCAAATTAAAAGCAAAACAGCCTAAATCGGGGTCTTCGAAGCCTTCCTCTTCATCCTTGGCACGGAGTCTTCTACAGAAAGGTCAAAAAGATGTCCGACTTCATCATCAGATCCAAAGAAGCCAAAATTCTCTGACCTGATGTCCTTGGATCAGAATAGACTAAAACCGTCTGATCAGATGTCTTTGGGTCCTAAGAAGCAAAAACTGTCTGATTCGACTACCTTGGATCCAGAACAATCCTCATTGGATCCGACTGTAACTAGTCCTTCTACCCTTGTTGTATTGCCAAGGACCAGGTATTCACCTTCAGTGGATCCAGCACCCTTTAGGGTATTTTCCCCTTTTTTTGGATGGATGTAGGCCCCCTTCCATATTGTCTGCCTGTTCTTCCAAGAGTCTTACAGAAGAAGATGTGGAAAGACTGGTGAGGAAGTTTCTCTAGGCGCAGGGTCAGATGGGTGTCCCTTTGGCTCCTACCCCTTTGGGTCATGAGATCCACTCCACTTTTACACCCCCTGTACCAGTTCCTCCTCTGACTCATTCAGCAGTCTCATAGTCTCTGGATCCTAGCCATTTTGATCCGTCTTGCTCAGATTATCTTATCCTCAGATCCGGAGTTTTCTATGAGTGCTCCGATCCTGTCGGATCTGGAGACCTCTCAGAGCTGAAGCCTTCCTGTCATATCCGAGGTGTTGTAGTCGACTCCAAAGCTTTCATAACTGTTTCTGCACCTTGGAGCCTCAGCATTGGATACCTCAGCTGACCTTCCACTTCGGGGATTTTGCCCTCAGGGCAGGGCAGTGGTCCAGCAGCTTGATTTTTCGGATCTGAAGACTTCCCTTTCTGTGGGGTCATCTGTCTTTGAGGCTGTGAAGAGAGTTTTCTCTGCCTCGGCAGTACAGATGGATCCCAACTCCCTTGGGGCATAAATCTTTAATCTTGATGTCTCTGCATTCAGAGCCTCACCACGTCTTTTCAAAGGGGCAACCAGTACCATGACCCTAGGCTTCCCCTCAGGGAATCTTATCTCTTCTTCTGATACCTCTGCAGAAAATCCCACTGAGGAGGTCCCTAAGAAGAAGACGTGCAGGAGGAAACACTTGGACACACTAGAGGAGTCTATCACAGAAGATATAGATTTTGATGTAGATGAAGGGTATTTAAGCAGAGTTGTGGCTGGATGCCCAGCAGCCCTTCATCCGAGGAGTCTATATTACTGGAGGCCTTCACTACTGGCCTGTCTACCTTCTGGGTGAATGCCACCTGCTGATGAATTCTTTGAGTTGATCTCCTGGCGGGCATGCCACCACTGAACCTATATCTCGGAGACCAGGTAAGATTATGGCACCACCTGTAGACAAGCAGTTTTGGGGGAAAAGGGTGCCTGTTGATGCCATGGTCGTAGTGGCGGGCACTAAAAAGGAGCTTGCCGAGGAGCGTTCCATTGTTCATCCCCCCAACAGGGAGTTTCGGGTGATGGACATGTTCGTGAAGCATGTCTATGCTTCGGTGACCTTCACTTTAAGATCTTTGATCAAGGAGCTGTTAAATACCCCCTCAGGATTTATTTCTGAAGACGTTCAGTCATCTACAGCTTCTCAGCTGGCTATGCTACAATCCATTTCCATTTCTTCTATAAAGCTGGTTTCACATGTAGCTGAAGGAACCTCAAGGGCACCAGTATTTCCATTAGGGGGCATGCCTGGATGCGCTTATGTGATTTTGCAGAGCCCTTTAAGTCTTCATTTGTTAGTGCTCTCTTTGACGAAACGTCTTAGTTTAGCCCCAATATGAAGGAAACACTGTCCAGGTATGAGAAGGATGGAAAGATCCTGTTTGGCATGGTCGTACTTTTTTTGACCCCTCAAAGATCCTTTTCTAGGAATCAACGAGGTGGTAGAAAGATGTGGTTCAAGAAATCTCTGGGTCCTTTCCAGGACACACATGGAGGAAGTTCCCCCACAGGCAGAGGAGGAAACTCTAATGGACGACAATGCCCTTGTGGCAGTGGTGACTTGCATAACCAGGGATCCAGAGAATCTTTCTCGGACATACCATACCAGTGCTCCTAAAAGTAGACCCGATTGCCCTCCTCTGGAGGCAGTCAGAGGTCATTTATCTCTGCACCAGAAAGCAAGGCTAGACTTAACAAAAGATACGTGAGTGCAGAGAATTATTTCCAGAGGTTATATAATTCCATTTTCCCTTCCTCTTCTAAATTAGAGAAATTTCCCCTGATGTTCTATCCAGTCAGAGGGAACAAGCAGCAATTCAAATTCAAAACCTGCTAGAAAAAAAATCATCTAAGAGGTCCCACCAGACCAGACAGAATCCTGAACTTACTCAAGGTTCTTTTTAGTACCAAAGAAAACAGGGGTCTGGAGACCAGTTTTGGATCTCAGTGATTTAAACAAGTCTGTTCGATGAACCAAGTTTCAGATGGTCACGATTCAGTCCCAGTTTCCCATTCCTGGGCAAGGATGACTGGATGTGCTCGATAGTCCTTCAGGATGTGTACTGTCATATAAAGATGAACAGCCATTACCTATTCAGAGATCTGCCCTTTGGTCTTACCACAGACCCTAGGGTGTTTACCAAGTGCATGGCAGTTGTAGCAGCTCACTTGTGACTGCAAGGATTCCGGGTATTTCCATGTTTAGATGACTGTCTCATTACCACTCTGACCTTGCATTGTTTGTTAAGGGCAAGAGACCAGGTTCTCCAGGCTTGCTGTCTTCTGGGGATAACCATAAACTATGAAAAATCCCAACTGGAACCAAGTCAGACTCTAGAATTTATATGAGCAATTCTCAACACAAAGTCGACCATAGCCTTCAGGAGTTCAGACCATAATATCACAGGTCTGGAAGATAGTCTTCTGTACCAAGATTTCAGTCTGTGTAGTCCTTCAGGCTCTAGAGTCAGTGGCATCAGCTGTAACCCTAGTACCTTTAGCCAGATTTTGTATGAGGATCCTCCAATAGATGTTAGCAGCGCAGTGGTCGATTGTTTCCCAACCCAACTCAGATACGAATCACTAAGACATGCAGGAGAGATCTCGGGTGGTGGATTCAGTCAGATCACATTTTACAAGGCCGTCCGTTCATTCCCCCTCAGGCCAAGGCCATAGTGACCATGGAAACTTTCCAGCTGGATTGGAGGGTTCATTTTCTGAGAAGAACAGTCCAAGGCACTTGGTCCCCTAAAGAGGTCAACTTGCTATCAGTGTGCTGGAGATGAGAGTAGTGGTTTTAGCATTGCAAGCTTTCCAGGATACTCTCCCTTTGGGGACAGTTACAATTCAAACGGACCACATGTTAGTAGTTTGGTACATCATCAAACAGGGAGGAACCAGATCTTATCCCTTATGTCAAGAACCTCTCAGAGTGTGGCAATGAGTAATCTCATCCAACTGCTTTCTCATAGCATCAAACATTCTGGGGAGATCCAGTGTTATCGCAGACAAACTGAGTAGGTACATTCTTCTACCTCACGAATGGTTCCTCAACAACAGTGTCATGGAATTGAATTTCCATCATTGGGAATGAGGAAAACATGCTAGCCAAGGAGTACATCACATCTCAGTTTTTAATTTTGGATGAGCACTTTCTTAATGAAGTATTAACTTCTTCAGATAAAGCACAATACATAAACAGTTCTTTAGATAAGGATGTAATGGTCATTTTTATTGTTTGGAAAGATGAAAGAGAAAAATACCTGCCTTTTTGGACTACCTCAACACAGCAATTGAATTCCTAAGATTTACACACGAAACAGGACACAATGAAATAGCCTACTAATAACAAAGGATTTTTAACAGAAACAGATGTACTAATAACAAAGGATTTTTAACAGAAGCATATGTATCACAAATATATTGATAAACCAATCTCTTGTAATGCCTTCCTTCGTTTCTTGAGTTCACATCCAAAAGTGCAAAAGAAAGCCATGGTAAAATGTGAGGGCTGCACGGATGACTATAAAGGAGGACATCTTTCTAGATGAATGTATCTTACTGAAAGAAATGTTTAAAAATCATGGCTACCCTTATTTATCAGTGAGTTAATGTATGAAGTTATAAAACGTTAAAGAAAATACTTTGTCCCAATTTTGGATCAAAGGTCTGAAATAACAGTATCAGAACTGAACACCATACCCATCTCTAAAAATACAAATTCAATGAAACAACTCGAGAACAGTGTCAAAAATGGCTTTATTGCCATCTGCACAGTCAATAGCAACTTTATTAAATGGATTTTGAACCAAAAATGGCTGTTGGTATCTAAAGAAAGAGGGATTACTGAATAACTAGAGCAAAACCTATTGTTATATACAGAAAAGGAAGTAATATGAAGAACATATTAGAAGCAATAAACAACAGAAAAGTCCCCCTGAAAAACTGTCAACATGAACAAATGCAGACATTGTCCTTTCTGTAAATATATTCAAATTGGAACATCTTTCAAAATCAAGTCACAAACTATCAAAATAAAAGGAAACTACAATTGTGAAACCAGGGATGTAGTCTCCTTGGCCCTTTGCCATTTTTCTCCTCGGTTTTACATAGGGAAGACTGAATGTAAACTAAAAGAGAGCATGTATGAAAATAACTTATGACATCTGAAAGATTAGAGAAACAAATGCAGTTTACAAACATGTTAAAAATAACCCAGGACACAAATTCAGGTTGACTATTATAGAAAAAGTCAGCCCTAACATGAGAGGAGGTCCTTGATCACTTAACCTGGAAAAGCAAGAACTGTACTGGCAGCTTAAATTCAATGGTAGTGCATTTACAGGACTGAATGATTATATTTCTGTAGCCCCAGTACTTAAACTAAAAGCTCTGATGAAATAAAGTTTAAAGGTTCTGGGTCTTTTAGGAAATTAAGTTACTTATTTTTCAATGGAAATTGTTGAAAGTTAAAAGGTAATTCAACATCAGCATTTCTCATAGATACTTTGAAATTTAGTTGGACGCAACATGTACAACTATCACCCCACTATTGCTTGGAATAGGCTCCCATTAGAAATAGGACCCTTACACATCCTAAACAATTTAAGACACCCACTAAAGAGCACTTTAAAAGTCACTGGTTCTGCCACTGCACTCTCCCTCCTTAAACATCTTCTACTTCTCATACCTTAATCTACTTTCTGCCCTTAACTCACTCTTCTCACTAGCTCTCTCTAATCTTCCTTGACTACTCTTTCTACTGTCTTCTAAAATCTGTTAAGCAAATCGCCTCAGAGAAACATTCTATTGTAATTGTCATACCTTCATGCAACTATGTTATGATAAAACTGGGTTTTTGTAACCATTTACCCCAAAAACTATGTTCATCTTAATGCTAATTTATAATGAAAATTGTTTAATATGTTGGAGGTTTTCTGCCCGGGCCTCTGCTGAAAAAGGGCTCTTCAGCTCAGTCAGACAATCCCGGTCAACAAATGTAAAATAAATAAACAATAATACTTGTAAAATAATTTTATTCATTTACTTCTAATTTTTAATTTATTTGCTACAAATTTTTTCACGTATTTTAGTTTATTTATTGATCTGAAGTTGTTGTCTTCATTTGGTCTTCAACCTGTGGGTTACCGGATCCAGCACAGACCTGACTCGGCCGCATATCCAGCATCTGATCCGAGCTCCAAGCTCCTCCCCTGCCCATAATGCCCCTGTCTTCTTCCTCCCTTCAGATCTTGTTTGCCAGACTTCATGTCCGCATCATGATCCGTACTCTAGACTACAGTTTTAGGGTAAGTGACTTTTACCATTTTTGACACACTTTTCTTAAACCTTTCCTTTTTCGCACTCTCTGCATCGGTTTAAAAAAAAAAAAAACCCTCTTTTCCTCTAACCTCGTGTGTGTGTGTGTGTGTGTGTGTGTGTGTGTGTGTGTGTGTGTGTGTGTGTGTTGGGCCTTTTGGTTGGGAGCATGGCTGAAACCCCCAAACCAGGCTTCTGAAAATGCACAGAGTTTGGCCACAAGCTCTCTCCAGCTGATTGCCACATTCTGTCCATTGAATGTCTTGGAGTTGCCCACTTAAAGACCTCCTGTTTCATCTGTGCCGAGTTTAATCCCTGGGCATTGATGGACATGAGGAATACGTTAATTTTGAAGGGCTGCCTTCTCCCTCCTACCACGGGGGCCCATGCCTCTTCTGCCCTGGCTTCTGCTTCCATCTCCAACCCGGCCTCTGGGACTCAGCCTCCTGCCAAGAGGTCCAGGGATGGAAGCAAATCTTACAAGTCCAAGGACAGGGCCAGGAAGCAATCCCTGGCTCGGTCGTCCTCAGAGGGCCCTCCAGCTAAAGTAAGGTCGGCTCTGTTCCTCTCGGTTCTCTCCAGAGCAGGAGGAGCTTTGGACCCGGTCACCGGCACAGGCTTCCCCTCACCGCCTCTCTAGGCTGGTGTCAGTGGCGTCCTCTTCCTGCTCCGTCTGCAGTCTCTCAGAAGGGGAGATGGATAGGATGATGTGGAAGTTTATCCACACTCAGATACAGATGGGAGTCTTGCCTGCTCCCTTTCCCCCCAGAGCGGTGGGCATGCAGTCTGCTTTCATCCCCATTGCTCCTTCTCTGATCCGACCTCTGGTTTCAGAGCCCTTAGATCCAAGGACACTCAGCATCAGGGGGTAGCTCCGACGGTATCTTGTAACTTGACACCGGCCATGGCCTTGAGCAGGTCAGATCCGACTAGCTCGGATCCGTCCGGCTCTTGGAGCCGTAGCCTCGACACCAGATCTGAAGGGATGGTGTCGGTTCCGAGGTTTTTGTAGCAGAGTCTTCCACTTGGAATCTTGGCACCTGGAAGCTCGGCTTTGGCTACCCCATTGGGTCAGAGGGTTATGGCTTCTTCTATTGTCCCTTCCTCTTCGACATGGTGGAGAGTGTCTTCTCGCTCCTGTCAAGACCCCTGATAATCTTGTCCACCCCAGCTGCCTCTGTGTCTGATGCAGTCCCGGCCATCCTGCCACTTCTTTGACCCAGGGTACTCCCACTTGGAAGCAGGGAGACATTGGCGAGTCCTTCCCAGAAACCCCCTCTGAAGGAGATTACTCATAAACGTACATGCAAAAAGAGGCATTTGGACTCCCCACCAGAGTCTCTCATGGAACAAGCTGATTTGGAGGAAGGGGAAGGTTCCCCCCAGTCACCCCACAAGGATGTCTCCTTTGGAAACATCATGTAAATCCTTCACCAGTGTATGGAGTGGTCTGGCCAAAAACCTAACCCGGATGAATTGGTGTTCCTGGAGGCATTTGGAGCAGGACCCTCTATTTCCTGGGTGTCCCCTCCCGTGGATCTAATTACATCTCTGGCATGGAAGGAACTGGACATGGTGGAGCCCATTCCCAAATGCCCCAAAAAAATTTTGAGTGCCCCTATGGATAGGACCCATTGGACCAAGGGATCCCCAGTTGATGCCATGGCAGTGGCAGCTGCCACTAAGAAGGAGCTTGCTCAGGTGAGCTCTACGGTTTATCCTCCTGACTGAGAGTCTAGGACGATGGACCATTTTGGGAAACAGGTATATGCTTCATCGACTTTTTCTGTGCGTGTGCTGAATTATTTTGCACACGTGATTAGGCTGCAGTGAGACCTAGTCAAGGAAACCACTGAATCTACCCCTGAGTCCATGTCGGTGGAGGACAAGAAAGTGTTCTCCTTTCGAATGGCTACCCTGACATCTATCGCTAACACCTCTATGCATCTCCTCTCCCATGCAACTGAGGGCACTGCTAGAGCTGTTGATACAGGCGTTGCCGTCTGGTGTCATGCCTGGTTCCAGCTCTGTGTCTTTTCGGAACCCTGTAAGGCGTCTTTTATGAATGCCCCATACTACGGTTCCACCCTTTTTGGGAAGTCGGTACGTGACACCTTAGTTCAGAGTGAGAAGGATGGGAAGACTGTCTGCCATCGGATCTGCTTTTCAGCCCCTCAACGAACCTTCTCTATGAATCAGTGAGGGGCCAAGAAGATGTGGTTCTGGAAATCTCAGAGCTATTCCCAGGATACTCAGGAAACACCTTCTACCAGAGGCAGAGGGGGATTTGATAGATGCTGCCCTAGAGGCAGAGGGAGTCTGAGTTATTGGGGGTCTCGAGACCCTTTCTCAGAGAGACCCGCACAGAAACCCTGAAGGGTTGCCCAGCTGCTCATCTCTGGAGGCAGTCGGGGACCACCTCTCGCTACACCCAGTGGCCTGGGAGTCCGTCACAGAAGATCGCTGGGTGTTGCAAGTTATATCCAGTGGCTATTCAGTCCCCTTTATCAAGCCACCTCCACCACCTAGACACCTTCTGGGTGTTCCACCCATGCAAAGGGATGATACAGCACTGGAAATTGCAAAGCTGCTAGAAAAGCATCCCCCAAACCGTCACCCCAGTCCAGTCCAGATTAGGCATTTATTCCATGTTCTTTTTGATGCCAAAGAAGATGGGGAACTTAAGACCCATTCTGGATCTCTCCATCTTGAACCTGTCAGTGACCAAGACGAAACTCCGGATGGTTACCCTACAATCTGTCCTGTCCTTCCTGCAGGAGAGTGTTTGGATGTGCTTGATTGACCTTCAAGATGCGTACTACCACATCAAAATGGACAGATGCTCTCAGAGGTTGCTACGCTTCTGGCTGGGAGCCAGTCATTACCAGTTCAGAGTGCTCCCCTTTGGTCTCACCACAGGCCCCAGGGTGTTCACCAAAGTTATGGCAGTGGTAGCGACTCACCTGAGACTCCAGGGTATACAGTTCTTTCCCCTACCTGGATGATTGGCTCCTTGCTGCCCTTTCCAGGCATCAGCTATGCCAAGCGAGGGATTCCTTTCTTCTCTTAGCCCAGCGGTTGGGCATTAGCATCAATCTCAGCAAGTCATCAGTGGCCCCGGTTCAAGTGTTAGATTTCATTGGGGCTCGATTGGACATGATTCAAACCAAAGTCTTTCTTTCCTCGGAGAGTGCTCACCCACCCTCCGCCCTCAACCCTTCACCTATATTCAGCCTTAAACCCATCTCAACATCCTATATAAAAAAATTACTCTCCAAATTAAAACCTTGCTCCAGTGCCCCTGACAGTATCCCATCCTCCTTCCTAAAAATAGCCGCAGATGGTATCGCTCTTCCCATTAGCATCCTGATCACTAGATCCATGCTAGAATCTTATGTTCCCAAACTGTGGTGCACTGCCTTCATTCTACCTCTCCATAAAGGAGGCAAAAACAATAACATAGGTTCATAGGTTGGTACTGGGCTATCTGCCCGAAGGCATGTATTAGCCCAGCCACGTTGTGCTGTATTCACCGCCCCTTTAGTAGTTCCCTAGACCCTTGTACTAGCAGCTAGTACCCTTGGCCCCTATCTAGTAGTGCTGTTGGTGTGATCCCCGGTGTGAACTTTCTGTTACCCATCCACTCATCAAGGTTCCTCTTGAAGAGTGATAGTGAGGGGCTCTGTCTTATGTAGATTGGGACCCTGTTCCATAGTAAGGGAAGTCTCTGCGAAGGGAATCTATCCCTCCAGCATGTTCTATTCATTGTTGTGTTGAGGTTTATATCCCTAGAGCGTGTAGCTCGAGTAGATTTGGTTTTGCTAAGATGGAGCATGTTCAACAGTTCTGGGTTGGACATGGCTCTGTACGTTAGACAGAGATCGCCTCTGAGAAAGCGGTATGCAACAGAGAACAGTCTTAGCTTTTTCAATCGTGCTGAATAGGGCAACTGTTTGAGGCCAGTAATCCTCTTGGTTAGGTATCTTTGTGGTCTCTCCAGCTGCTGGAGATGTCTAACCAGGTACATTCCAATTGGTGCATTGTACTCAATAATGGGTCTGATGAGGGAAGAGTAGAGGGGCACCATTACATCCTTAGATCTTGATGCGAACCCTTTCGTGATCAGATGGGTCACATGGTTATCAAAGGAAAGCTGACTATCTACTTGGGTCCCTAGATCCCTTATTTCTTTTTCAGATTTCAGGGGATTACCTCCTATGTTGTAGTTTGTGGGTACTCTGTTTTTCCAAAGGGGATTACTACGCATTTTTTTGCATTTAGCTTGAGACCATGACTTTGACACCATGCATCAGTCTCATTTAGGCCCTTCTGGCCAATCTCCAACTTCCGCCCCATAGCCATCCTCTCCCCAATTTCCAAACTCCTAGAAAAATGCATTCACATTCAGCTCATGCCATTCTTAGCCAATCACCAACTAATCACTCCAACCCAGCACGGCTTCCGTCCAGGCCATAGTACAACCACTGCACTTCTCTTCTTCCTAGAGACAATAAATCTTGCCTGGGACCCTGGAAAAATAGTTTCTACTGTTCTTCTAGAGCTGTCCAAGGCATTCAATACCATCTCCCACACCCATTTCCTAAACCATCTCTCCGACATTAATCTCTCCCAGAATACCTTATCCTGGTTCTCTAGCTACCTCTCCAATAGATCTCAAGCCGTAAAATAGGGGACAGGCACCTCAACCTTCCTTCCCACCCCCACTGGCATTCCCTAGGGATCCATACTTGGTCCAATGCTGTTTAACAACTTTATTAACGATTTCCACAAAGCCATACCAGATACCAAAATTGTACAATATGCAGACGATTCCACATTAATCTGCAGTGCCACCAACCTCCCAGAGCTTCAGACACTGACCAAGCTGCTTTCTCCACCACTGAAAATTGGATGCTTCAGAATGACCTCTCACTAAATGCCAGTAAATCCAAAATACTATTATTCTGTCCCTCAAAAGCTTCCCCTCTTATAAAAACTCATTCCAAATCATTAGCCAAAACAACTCCACTATAGAGGTTGTTCCCTTTGCCAAACTACTTGGGGTCACTATTGATGAACACCTGAAATTCGATACTTAAATCCAGCAAAACATTAAGAAAACTCATATAAAACTTGGTATGCTATACAGGAACATCCAATTTCTCTCTCCTTCCCCCAGACAAACGCTTGCCACTACCTATCTACTCTCCTCACTAATGTATGGCACTCCTCTATTAACTAACTTATCTGCCGCACTCACTTCAAAATTGGAAGTCTGTTTAATAAGATTTCTAAATTTGTCACCAAAGCCAAATACTCCTCTCATCACTGTATTACCCCTAATTTGTTACACTGGCTTGAACTCTCCAAGCATCTAGACTATCTTCAGATTACCACAGCCCACAAACTAATCTTTCAACCCTCTAAGTGCCCTTCTCTATGCAACATCCTTCTCCTCTACACCCCTCAGAGAACTTTCAGATCTACTCACCAAAACCTAATCTGTGTCCGAAAACCCAATCATCCTGCTGATCAACTCCTGCTATCCTTTTCCGTAGCAAAAAATGGAATTCTCTTCCTTCCTCTCTAAGGACCTGTGCAAACTTTGAAAACTTTAAACCTCAGTTACATTCCTCCCTTTACTCTAACAGAAAATGCAACTGCATTCTCCCCACCTAGTCCTATAATTCTCTCTCCACCTCTAAACCCCTCTCCAGCTAAGATTACTAGCCTATCTAGCTATAATCTATAGGCTACCACACATATGTACATCTTGTAAATATCAAATTTGTACCATATACCTAAGAATTTACACCTGCTCTCTAACATGAAATGTAACTGTAAATTGTTCATTAATAATATTGTGTCTGTATCTAAAGGTAACGTACCTAAGAAATTTCACCTGCTTTCTAGCATGACACACAATTGTAAATTATTGTTCTTTTCTATATTGTATCTGTATCTGTATCTAAACTTTGTAACATGGAGCTTTTCTTCCCGGGCCTCCACTGAAAATGGGCTCCCTGAGCCCAGTGGACAATCCCCAGTCATCAAATTGGAAATAAATAAATAAATAAATAATGCAGTCTCTGAAGCTACATGTCGTTTGTATTCTTCAAGCTCAGTCACCGACAGCGGAAATGGTATTAAGGGTGTTGAGGTCCATGGCGGCCACGATCAATCTTTTACCCATGGCACATTTTCACACGCGGGACAAAATCAAAGGACAAAGACAAGGATAAGAGAGACAAGGATAAAAGAGGGGAAAGGCACTGCAAACGGTCTCCAGAGTGGGAGCCATTTCCCAGTCCACGTACTAAAGTTGTTAGGACCACCTCTTCTCGGCTCCACTCCCCGAGGTTCTCCCCGGAGCCGACTGAGCCCTCAGACCAGAGGCCTTCTTCGAGGTCATCTCACAGACCAGCCAGATTAGAGTCGGTCGCCTCCTCGTGGTCGACTCGGAGTCTGTCGGAGCTTGACATGGACAGGATGATGCAGAGGTTCATTTGGACCCAAATCCAAATGGGAGACTTGCCAGGCCCCTCTCCGGCCAGAGAGGGGACCTCTATGCCCTTCTTCCATCCAGTCTCTCCTTCCCTGATCCAACCTGCAGTTTCGGGGTTTGAGGATCCTCGGAGCTGGGGGTTTGGCGCCGATGGTTCCTCCAACCTCAACACCGGCGATTACCTTGAGTTCCTCGGAACAGACTTGTTCAGATCCGGGCAACTCTCGGGGCTGAGAACGGGGAGCCGCATCCGAGGGAATGGAGGTGTCTTCGCTCCGACTTTGGCAGATCCGAGCTGTTCCTTTAGAGTCTTGGCTACCTTGGCCCCGATCCTCACGACGGAGCCGGGGAGAGCTTCTTCCTTGTTGGTTGCTAAGGAGGTATGCTCTCCGTCGGCCTTCGACGTGGTGGAGAGGGTTCTCTCCCAAGGATTGAGACCCCAGCCCATTGCCTTGGACTCCGCCCAGGCTTCCGTGGATTTGCTCACAATTCCCATCAGCTTGTCCCAGGGACAGCCCATGCTAGAGAACCCGCAGGTGGATCCTGTCGTGGAACCCTCCGTGACTTACGAGCACTCTTCAGAGAGTCCCACTGAGGAGGCTCCCCGTAACCACCCGTGTAAGAGGAGGCACATGGACTCCCCCAAGTCCCTCACAGAAGATACTGACTTGGATGAAGGTGAGGGTTCCCCCAGATCACCTCCTGAGGATGTCTCCTTTGGAGACATCATGGAAATCCTCCGGCAGAAGGGAGGTTGGTCAGACCCAAAACCCTCTATGGAGGAGTCAGTATTCCTGGAGGCCTTTGGCACTGGCCCATCTACATCTTTGGTGTCCCCTCCTGCATATCCATTAGTGGATCTCATTACCACGCGGGCATGGAAGGAGCCTGACACCATAGAGCCAATACCCAAACACCCGGACCGGATCCTTTCTCCTCCCACAGACAGGCCTGGTACAAGGGATCCCCGGTGGATGCTATGGTGGTTGCAGCTGCCACCAAGAGAGAACTGGCACAGGAAAGTTCTTCTGTCCACCCTTCGGACAAGGAGTCTAGGACAGTGGATTGATTTGGGAAGCGAGTCTTTCCTTCAGCTACCTTTTCTATACAAGCATTGAATTATTTGACACACGTCATTCGACTCCAGCGAGACCTTGCTGTGTCGCCCCAGAGTCTTTGTCGCCAGAGGACAAGCGCTGTTCTTGGCAAAAATGTCGACTCTGAAATCTGTTTCGAACACGTCCCTGCGTCTTCTTTCCCATGCTACGGAAGGAGCTGCTAGAGCGGCTGGGACCGGCGTAGCTATGAGGCAGCACGCTTGGCTCAGACCTTGTCAATTCGCGGACCCCTTTAAGGCGTCATTCACAAATGTTCCCTTTGACAGTTCCTCCCTGTTCGGGAAGACAGTTTGTGACACCCTGGTCCAGAGTGAGAAGGATAAGAAGACTCTGTCTGCCGTTGGAGTCCACTTCTCTAGCCCTCAAAGATCTTTTTCTAGGAATCAGAGAGGGCAAAAGAAGATGTGGATGTTCATCGTGTTTCACTGTTGCAGTCATGACTGTAGGGTTCTCCCCTGCCGGCAGGCAGCCCTCAGTCGGCCAGAATTCCAAAGTCTGGGTCCGTCGTCGGCTGTTCAGTCATGCTCCCTGACGTCAGAGCGCCAGGAGTACAAAGCTGACAGCCGACGCCATCTTCTCCAGTCTTTCTTGCCGTGCGGTGATAGCAGTTAGCAAGTGCCGGTCGGCTGACTCCTGACGATTTTTTTTGATATACTTCGGTCCGAAGATTTTCTTTTCCACTCAAAGCTAAGTACCCCGTTGGGGAAACTTTTTTCTTGCTCCACCCCGATGTCAGAAAAAGTTAATAATTGTATTTCATGTGGGAAGCAAATACCTCATAAGGATTTTCATTCTTACTGTATTCCTTGCTTAGGCCCTGACCACGACGTAGCTAGTTGTCAGTTTTGTGCTAGATTCAATCAACGTACAATTAAGCGAAGGTACGATTTTGCTTTTCATTACTTCGGTAGGTGCTGTAACTACAAAATGTCGTCGGATACGGTTCCAGCTACCAGAGTTCACAAACGTCGCAAGGATAAAGACAGGCCTCCGAGGTCCAAATCTGATGATAGCGCACAAGCAGAGCCAGCTTCAGGTTCGGCCGTCGTCAGTGAGGCGCTTTTGCAGCCCCTGTCGTCAGCCATTTCAGAACCGACGGCTGAAACGGACTCTCATGAGGAGCCAACCAGGCCTTTAAATATTTCTATTGCAGGACCTTCAGACAATGCTCCTTCGGATGGGTCCGGAGCCGCTGTGCAGGTACCGGCTTCCGAAGGGGTTTTCAGGTCTACTCAGCTTCTAATAAAGGCAAAGCCAAAGACAAAGGCAAAGACTCCTTCTAAATCAAAGACTGCAACACAGGCCTCTTCTGAACCGGCTCCCAAGTCACAGAAACAGTTACTCAAGATGGCGGAGGATTTACTTACTATGATTAGGGGTTCACATCCCCCTCCAGATAAAAGACCAAGGCAGGATGTTTATTATGATTCCTCTGATCAGGCTTCTGTCTCCTCAGTTTCTTCTTCTGACCAGGAATATTCTTTCCCTCTTATGAGGATTCTGATGCTGAGGAATCCATTCCTTCAGCTTCTCCCCCTGAGGATTTCTCTTTTGGGGAAACTTTGCATGAAGTGAGGGAACATTTCCACTGGGAAGGACAGGAGTATTTGGAATCTAAGAAAAGACTGAGGGTTTTTCTTCTTCTTCCCCAACATAGACCCCTGGCTATTCCTCCTGTTTTGGATATTCTGGATGATGCCTTTTCGGAGGCTAACTTAACCCCTGACTCTCTTCCTCCTGCTCCTGTTAAGCCTGATAGATATTACAGGGTTCCTGATTTCCACCAGTTTTTATACAAGAACCCTTCTGCTGACCCTGAAACCATTTCTCAAGGTCCTAAGGGAGTTAAGGCCGCTTCTGCCAAAAATCCCATTCCTACTGAAAAGGATTCTCGATCCTTAGAAAGATGGGGCAAAAAGGTGTACACTTCTGCTACTTTGTCAATTAGGGCTTTAAACTGTTAGTTTCATATGCTAAAATACCAGCAATTTCTCTTGTCTGTTTTAAAACAAAAGCTTACTTCCATTTCTGCCTGTGCAGATGATAAGGAATTACATGACTTATTGCATGCCACTGAACAAGTTGGAAAGCATGGTTTACACTGTGGATTTGATGCCTTGGAGGCTTCTTGTAGGGCTGCGGCCTCTGGCACAGTCATTAGAAGGCATGCTTGGCTAAAGGAACAAAATTTGCCCGAACAAGTAAAGGCTAAATTATTGGATGCTCCTGTTCAGCATAATGTTTTGTTTGGATCAAAAGCTGAAGAGGTGATTAAAAAGATGGAGGATAAGGCGAAATCCATGTAAACAGTTAAAGATTTCTTACAAGTACAGCCACCTAGATTTAGCAGGAATTGGCCTTCAAAAAATTGGTCCTTTCCCACTTCAGACAGGCCTCAGAGGGGTAGATATAGACGCTCAGAGGAAGGCCTCAAACACAAGCTTCTTATAGACCAAGACAGTGGACTGCTTCCACCCCTAGGGGAGGAGAGGACAGGTCACAAACTCAAAGGAAACAAACTCAATGACTCCCTCTGTTGGGCTACAGGATCTTCTTGCCTGGAAGCCCCTCTCGGAGGAAAACTCTCTTTTTTATCAAAATTGGACTCAAATAACCCAAGACAAGTGGGTTTTGGATGTGATTTTAAGAGGTTACAAATTCCATTTTCATACCTTGCCAAGGCCAAGCGGATGGCCAGACCTTCCAAAACATCAGTGGACGGAGGCCTTAAACCAGGTGGAAGCTCTTTTGGCTATGAATGCCATAGAACTGGTTCCACTTTCAGAGATGGGAAAAGGTTTTTACACAAGGCTCTTTCTAGTCTCAAGGAAGCAAAACTCATGGAGACCCATTCTGGATCTGTCGGTCTTGAACCTTTCTAGAGATTCCAAAATTCAAGATGCTTACTCTACAGCAGCTACTTCCAATGCTGTCCAAAGATGCATGGATGGTAACTTTGGATTTAAAGGAGGCATATTTACACATTCCCATCAGGTAGGATCGCAGAAAATACCTCAGGTTCAAGGTCGGATCGAGGCACTTTCAATTCTCTGCGCTGCCCTTTGGATTGTCTACTGCGCCCAGGGTCTTCACCAAATGTAGTAGCTTACTGCAGACTCAAGGGAATTCAAATTTACCCTTATCTGGACGATTGTCTAATTCAGGCAGACAGCAAGGATGTCTTACTCCAGCATGTAGAATTTGTACAGAACCTCCTCAAGTTCCTGGGATTCTCTGTAAACATAAAAAAGTCAAATTTGACACCATCACAGCAGATAACTTTTACGGGTGCTCTTCTAAACACCTCAACCCAGATGGCATTTCTGACATCCGAAAAACAATTACAGCTGGCTTCAACTTTCAGAACCTTGGCAACTTTAACTCAACTATCTGCAAGGAAATTCCTGCATGCTTTGGGTTACATGGCCTCCTGCATCCTTCTCGTACCATATGCAAGACTACGCATGAGGAAAATACAGTGGTACCTAAAAAGTGTATGGTCTCAGCATTGCCACAGTTTAGACATACTGATCTCCGTCCTGCCTTGCCTTCAAAAGGAATTTCTTTGGTGGTCCAGGGCATGTGCTCTAAACAAAGGGGGAAACCCTTCCGTCTGTCTCCTGCCACTCAGATTCTAACCACGGACGCCTCGGATTGTGCTTGGGGAGCCCATTTTCAGGGCAACTGTCTGCAGGGCCTTTGGACAAAGGATCAGAAGCACCTGCATATCAATTTAAAGGATATGTTAGCCGTTCAGAAAGCTCCATTAGCCCTCAGGAATCTTTTACAACCAGGACAACTACTAATACGGAGAGACAACACCACAGTTATGTGGTACATAAACAAGCAAGGGGAATCTCATTCCTACCCCCTTTGCAGACTGGCCATGGATCTATGGAACACAGCTCTAGCTTGCAATCTGGATCTTCAAGCTCAGTTTCTACCAGGGAAACAAAACTTCCTGGCAGACAGTCTGAGCAGAAACCTTTTGGATCCACACGAGTGGATGCTGGACACCAAAATATTCAGGATGATAACAGCAGTCTGGGGATGTCCTCACATAGACCTCTTTGCATCCCATCTCAATCATCAACTACATAATTTTTGCACCAGGACTTTCCACAGAGAAGCTTGGAAAGTGGATGCCCTGTCATTCAGTTGGAGGAACCTCTCGGGATATGCCTTTCCGCCTCTTCCTCTTCTTCCACGGGTTTTATTGAAGATAAAACAGGACAAGCCCAAGATGATAATCTTGCTGGCTCCAAATTGGCCACGGCAGTTTTGGTATCCAACTCTAAAAAACCTATGCCTGGAGCCCTCTTGGGTTTTACCTCAGTCTCCGAACCTTCTGTCCCAACATCAGGGTCAGGTTCTACACTCTCATGTCAGAACTCTCTGCCTGGCGGCCTGGTTAATCAAGGGCCTTTGATTTCTTCTTTCCTACCCAAGCAGGTTATGGATGTCATTTTAGAAACCAGACGTCCTAGCACTAGAAAATCTTATGCAGGAAAATGGAAAAGATTTTGTTCCTGGATGCAGGCTCAGGATTCTGATCCTCTTCTTCCTAACATTACTTTAATTTTACTTTACTAGACAGATCTCTTACATAAGGGTCTCTCTTTCTCTTCCATTAAGATACATGCCTCTGCTATTTCTGCTCATTATAATACAGACCCTCCCATCTTTTCCCACCAGCTCATGAGACAGTTTCTCAGAAGAGCTAAGAACTTAAGACCTCCTAGATCTCCTCCCATTCCTGCTTGGGATATCAACTATGTTTTGGAAAAACTAACCTTGCCTCCTTTTGAGCCTGCTGCCTCTTCTGACATCAAGTTTTTATCTTGGAAGACAGCTGTCCTGTTAGCCATAACCTCTGCCAGGAGAGTTTCAGAGTTACAAGCTCTTATGGCTGTGGAACCTTATATTATTTTTCATCAAGACAGGGTATCTTTGAGGACTAATCCTACCTTCATGCCTAAGGTGGTTTCCAAAGTGGCTTTAAATCAAACTATCCACTTGCCAACCTTTTTCCCCACTCCTCAAAATAAAGGGAAAGGATCTTACATTCCTTGGATGTACACAGACAACTACGTTTTTACCTGGACAGAACCAAGGACATCAGAAAATCAGAACAATTGTTTGTTTCTTATGCTTCAAGTTCCCAAGGTAAAGCCATTTCAAAACAGACCATTTCTAAATGGATTGCTCATGGAATCAGATTTTGTTATTCACACCATGGAAAGCAAATCGGAGTATACGGACTCATTCCACCAGAGCTGCTGCCACTTCTGCGGCCTTCCTCAGGGGAGTTCCTACCAAAGACATTTTGGAAGCTGCAACTTGGAGTTCAGTGCATACTTTTTCTAAGCACTACAATCTACCTCTCTACTCTAAGTCTAGGGCAGGCTTTGCCTCTGCAGTCTTGCAGGGCCTTTTAGCCGCCCCTTCTTCTTTATGACCACCTCCCTTTCTTTCAGCTTTGGGATTCTACCCTACAGTCATGACTGCAACAGTGAAACACGATGAACATAGTACAGTTGTGTACACCTACCATAAATGTAGATGTTCGAGTGTCTTTACTGTTGCAGTCTGGGTTTCCCTTCCTCCTGTCCCCTCTTATTTTTACTTTTACGTATTTCCTTTTTTCACCATTCTTCTGAGGTTTATTTGCTAAGGTTATGGGACCTTTTTCATTTTGGGACTCCTGACATCTGGGGCAAGAAAAACTGGAGAAGATGGCGTTGGCTGTCAGCTTTGTACTCCTGGTGCTCTGACGTCAGGGAGCATGGTTGAACAGCCGACGCCGGACCCAGACTTTGGAATTCTGGCCGACTGAGGGCTAACTGCAACAGTGAAGACACTCGAACATCTACATTTATGGTAGGTGAACACAACTGTACTTTCTGAAAATCTCAGTTTTGCCGGGACACTCAGGACAACTCGACCCCTAGAAGCAGAGGGGGACAAGACAGATGCCATTCCAGAGGCAGAGGGGGTCCGAGGAACTTTGGGTCTAGGGAGACCTTCTCGGATAGACCCACACAACAACCCTGAGGGATTGCCCGTCTGTTTTACTCTGGAGGGGGAAGATTGTCATTGCACCTAATGGCTTGGGAGTCCATTACAATGGACCATTGGGTGCTCCAAATAATATCCAGAGGCTTGTACATCCCGTTCGTTGCCTCACCTGTCCAACCAAAGCACCTCCTGGATGTTCCACCCGCTCAAAGAGAGGTGGCAGTGCACGAATTTCAAAGCTGCTTTGCAATCGGGCCATTAACCCGGTCCCCCCAGATCAGTCTAAATTAGGGTTTAATCTCCAGGTTCTTTTTAGTGCCAAAAAAGATGGGGGACCTCAGGCCCATATTGGACCTGTCAGCCCTGAACCTGACTGTAGCCAAGCAGAAATTCCGGATGGTCACCTTGCAGTCTATTCTACCTTACCTCCGAGAATGCAACTGGATGTGCTCGATAGACCTCCAGGATGCTTACTACCATATCAAAATTTGCAGGAGCTCCAGGAGATTCCTTCGCTTCCGGCTGGGAGCCAATCATTTCTAGTTCAGAGCCCTACCGTTTGGTCTCACCACAGCCCCCAGGGTGTTTACCAAGGTTATGGCAGTCGTAGCGGCTCACCTGAGGCTTCAGGGAATTCAGATGTTTCCTTACCTAGATGATTGGCTCGTCGCTGCTGCCACCAAGCGTCTACTTTGCATGGCCAGAGACTCCTTCCTGCATCTTGCAGTCAACCGAGGGATTACCATCAACCTCTCCAAGTCCCGCTTGAACCCGACACAGACCTTGGAATTTATAGAGGCACGGCTGGACACACTACTATTGCAAGTTTTTCTCACTCTGGACAGAGTCCAGAACATGCGGGCTCATGTGTCAGTGATCCTCGGCCCCAAGACGGTGAGCGATGATCTCCGAGCCCGAGGCTCCATGGCCGTAGCAATCTCAATCCTTCCCTCTGTGCGCCTTCACATACGGGTGCTTCACTGGACCCTGGCAGTTCAGTGGTCTTGGTTAGACCTCCCCATGGACTATCCAATACGAAGCAACAGAGCCTGCAAGATTTCTCTTCTGTGGTGGCTCCACTCACCAGAAATCTTGGCAGGTTGTCCCTTCATAACACCCACAGCCCAAACCACAGTGACCATGGACGCCTCCCAGCTCGGGTGGGGGGGCACTATATAGGGAGGACAGTCCAAGGTACATGGTCTTAGACTGAGACCAGACTACATATCAGTGTTCTGGAGGTGAGGGCAGTGCTTTTAGCGTTGCAAGCCTTTCATGCTGTTCTTCCTCCGGGGACGATTGCAGTTCAGTCAGACAACATGTCTGTTGTCTGGTACATCAGCAAACAAGGCGGAACCAGATCTTGCCCTCTCTGTCGCGAGTTCATGAGAGTGTGGGAGTGGGTGATTTCCACCAGTCGGCTTCTGATTGCAATGCACATCCCAGGATGCGCCAACATTTTAGCGGACAGACTGAGTCGGGCTATCCTAATGCCTTACGAGTGGTCTTTGAAACAGTCAGTAGCGGAGATCATCTTCCTTCCGTGGGGTCAGCCTTGCAGTGCAGCGAGTTCTTCGCTCTGATCCCCTCACCAGGGGACTCCCCCAGAGACGCTCTCGTCCATGCTTGGCCTCCCGGGTTACTGTATGCTTATCTCCCGTTACCTCTCATTCCGAAGTGTCTTCAGAAAGCTTGCCGATTGGGGTGCAAAATGATCCTCATTGCCCCATTCTGGCCTTGTCAGGTGTGGTTCCCCTTCCTCTGATCTCATGTTCTAACTACTCCACGGATTCTGGATCCCTGCCCGGATCTCATCTCTCATCCCTCAGACATCAGTCCTCCCGATCTGGGCAGCCTCAAGCTGATGGCTTGGTTGCTCAAGTTCCCTTGATTGCTAGGATTTCTGGTCTGTCATCTTCAGTAATGAATATTTTGGTGACATCCCACAAAGCTTCCACTAGGAAGGTTTATTGCAGCAAATGGAAACGCTTGTTTTTTTGGGCTTCTCAGAGGTACCTAGATCCCTTTACAGTCCGGCTCCTGCAGTGTTGGAGTTTTTATCCTATATTTTCCAACAAGGGGGCTAGTTCCTCTACGGTGAAAGTACAACTGGCAGCCATGTCTAATTTTCATGTCGGCGAAAATCTGAATGCTCTGGCCTCTTTGAGATTGTGTAAAGCTTTTCTGAAAGGTATTTTCTTTTACGTCCCCCGGTTAAGGGATTCCATCACTCGTTGGGACCTTACCCTAGTTCTACAGGCGATGGCTCCCCCATTCGAACCAGCAGCGTCAGTAGATTTGAAATTCCTGTCCTGGAATTTTCTAGTGACCATTACTTTGGCCAGAAGGGTTTCTGAGAGCCAAGCTTTGTCTGCCATTCCCCCTTACGTGATCTTTCATAAAGACAGGGTTTTGCTCCGCACGAACCCTTCTTTCTTACCGAAAGTTGCTTCTGAATCAAATATTAACCAGATGATTACTCTGCCTGTGTTCTTTCCAAATTTCCAGAACAAGGATGAATATAAGCTGCATTTGCTAGATGTTCATAGACAGCTTCGTTTCTATTTACACAGGACTAAACAATTTCGTAAGCCTGACCAGTTATTCATGTCCTTTTTCAGACCCTTTTTGGGCAAGTCCATTTCCAAGGTCTCCTTAGCTAGATGGATTACACAGTGTATACTGCAAGTCTATAAGGATAAAGGTCTGTCCCCACCCAGTCCTATTAAAGCTCATTCTACCAGATCTATGGCAACGTCTGCTGCCTTTTGGTCTAGGGTTTCACTGGATATCTGTGCAGCAGCGACCTGGGCAAGGTCACAATCATTTATTTCTCATTGTAAGTTGGATTTGATCTCTAGAGGGAGAGCATCCTTTGGCTCGGTGGTGCTCAGGAATATCCTTCCATGAGGGCCTCCCAGGAGTTTTGGTAGCTGAAGACTCTGTCCCACAGGTTGCAGATAAATTAAGTTAACTACTTCAGATAAAGAAGTTATGTACTCACCATAACGTTCCATCTGAGTAGTTATACTTCATTTTCTGCAACAGTCCCACCCTCCTTCCCCTGAACCTGTTCTAGGCTAGTGCTGTTATTGAGTTGCTAATAGTTTGAATAGTGGCAAACTCGATCTGAGGGAAAGTAGGAGATGTGAGGGATTGTGGGTAAGGGGAGGAGCTTGAGCTTGGTGCAGATGCTTGAAAAATGTTGCCGGCAAAGATCCGATATGGATCCAAATATCCACAGGTTGCAGAAAATGAAGTATAACTACTCAGATTGAATGTTATGGTGAGTACATAACTTCTTTTTATTCCCTATATCGCAAAGCCATGAGAGTGTGGGAGTGGGTGATCTCCACTGACCATTTTCTGGTGGCAACACACATTCCGGGGAGGTACAACATCCTAGCGGTCAGGCTCAGCAAATCTGTTCTGATGCCTTACGAATGGTCTCTGAATCCTTCAGTAACGAAACAGATCTTTCTCAAGTGAGGTCAGCCTTGCTGTGATCTCTTCTCTTCTCCTTTCAACCTGAAATGCAGCAAGTTTTTTGCTCTGAACCCTCCACCAGGGGAAGCCCCCAGAAATGCTCTGATTCATGCTTGGCCTCCCGGCCTTCTGTATGCTTATCCTCCTTTTCCCTTAATACCAAAATTCCTTCAGAAAGCTCGGAGGCTGGGGAGCTTAGTTGTCCTCATTGCCCCATTCTGGCCTTGCCAAGTCTGGTTCCCCTCTCTGTGGTCTCACCTTGTGGTTCCACCATGGACGTTAGATCCAGTTTAGGATCTTATTTCTCATCCTTCAGGGATTTCTCTTCCAAACCTGGACAGTCTGAAGCTCACTGCTTGGCTGCTCCAGTTCCCATGATAGTCAGGACTCCCAGCTTATCTTCACCTGTCATAAGGATCCTGGTGGCGGATCATAAGTCTTCCACCAGAAGGGTGTACTCCAGCAAATGGAGATGTTTTTCGATCTGGGCTTTGCAGCGTGCCCTAGATCCTTTCACCGCGCCAGTTTCTGTGGTTTTAGAATTTTTGGCAGGGATTTTTCAGCAAGGTGCCAGTTCTTCTACAGTCAAAGTCCAGTTAGCACGATTTCTAATTTTCATGTAGGTGATAACATCGCTTCCTTAGCATCTTCTAAGCTTTGAAAAGCCTTCTTAAAACGCACCTTTCTTTTTGGCCCCCGGTGAAGGATCCTACACCACCGTGGGATCTCGCGTTAGTTCTATAAGCTCTAATTTTGTCCCCCTTTGAGCCTGCAGCCTCTGTGGACCTGCAGTTTTTGTCCTGGCAGACGGCTTTTTTGGTTGCTATTACTTTTGCCAGGAGGGTTTCGGAGCTTCAGGCTTTGTTAGCCAAGCCTCCTTATATAATTTTTCATAAGGATAGGGTATCCTTACGTATTAATCCATCTTTCCTTCCTAAGGTAGCTTCGGAGTCCAGCATTACATCAGGTGATTATTCTCCTGATCTTTTCCCCAAATTTTCAAAATAAGGGAGAATACAAATTGCTTTTGTTGGATATACACAAACAGTTACGTTTTTAACCTACTCAGGATTAAATCCTTTCATAGTCTGACCAGCTCTTCATTTCCTACTCTAAACCCTTCTTGGTGAAACCAGTATTGAAGGTCACTGTTGCCCATTGGATTTCCCAGTGTATTACATTGGCGTATTCTGCTAGGGGTTTATCCCTGCCAGGTCATGTGAAGGCATATTTCACTAGATCTGTAGCTACTTCAGTGGCCATTTGCTCCAGAGTTTCGTTAGATGACATCTGCTCTGCCACTACTTGGGCTTCATCACATACTTTTATCTCACATTATAAGCTGGACATCATATCCAGGAACAGGACATCCTTTGGCTCTGCCGTACTCTGGAATATCCTTCCTTGCGTGTCTCCCAGGTGTTTAGTAGCCGGGGACTTTGTCTACTATACACTTATCCTCCCATTCTGCTAATCCCAAAATACCTACTGAAAGCTGCCAGGTTGAAGAGGAAAGTCATCCTCATTACATCTTACTGTCCTCAACAAATGTGGTTCCCTTTCCTTTGGCCTCACTTGCTTCACCAACCTTGGATCCTGGATCTGATCCCAGACCTCTTGTCTCACCTGACGGGCATGATTTATCCAAACATAAACAGCCTCAGGCTGACTGCTTGGCTTCTCCAGTTCCATTAATAGCCAGACAAACTATGCTGTCTTCACCTGTCCGTCAGATACTTTTAGCTTCCCATAAACCTTCTACTAAGAAACTGTTCCAGCAAATGGAAGTGGTTTGTCTACTGGGCTTATCAAAATAATGCCGAACCTTTTTCAGCCCTTATACATAGCATCCTTGAATTTTTTACCTTTTTTTTTTTTTTTTAAAGAAAGAGCTGTTTCTTCAACCATTAAAGTTCATTTAACACCATGTCAAATTTCCACATTAGTTTTGATGGTTCTTCTGTCACATCTCATAAATTGAGCAAAGCTTTCATAAAAGACACTCTTCTTCTGAGACCTCCTTTTAGAGATCCTACACCCACATGGGACCTGAATGTGGTGCTGCATGCCGTTACTTAGTCCCCCTTCGAGCTAGCAGCTACATCTGACCTTAAATACCTTTCTTGGAAGACAGTTTTTCTGGTAGCTGTTACCTTTGCCAGACAAATTTCTGAGATTTAAGCCTTGTCCTCTAAACCATCATACTTGATTTTTCACAAGGATACCAGTGCATTCTTTCTTCCTAAGGTGGTGTCAGAATCTAATATCAGTCATTGCACTGAATTACCAGTATTCTTTCCTAAATTTGCTAACAAAGTTGAATATAAGTTACATCTATTGGATGTCCACAGACAGTTATGTTTTTACCTACATAGAACAAAAGATGTCAGAAAAAATGACCAATTGTTTCTTTCATTTGCAGAGGTGAAATTGGGAAGTCCAAACTGACCAATTGTTTGTTTCATTTGCAGAGGTGAAATTGGGAAGTCCTGTAACAAAAGTTACATTATCTAGGTGGCTAACTGATTGTATTTAATTTATTTATAGCAAATTGGACATTACTCTACCAAAACCGTTAAGAGCCCATTCAACTAGATCCATGGCCACCTCTTCAGCATTTTAGTCCAAAATGTCCATGGATAGTATATGCGCAGCAGCAACTTGGAATACTCCCCATACTTTTATTACTCATTACAAATTGGATCTGGTCTCCAGAGGCAGAGCTTCATTTCATTCAGTGGTGCTCAAGAATATCCTTCCTTGAGTCCACCTTGGAGTTTAGGCAGCTGAGGACTCTGTCCCATCAGTTGAGGTTAGAATGAAAATTGACAAAATCAGTTAAAGAAGTTATGTACTCACCATAACATTCCATCTGTGTTGTCCATTTTCATTCTTCCTCAATTCCCCACCCACCATCGCCTATCCTGTCTAAATTTCTGGAAGAATGGGTAGTTAGGGGACATGACTGTCCTTTATGTTGAGCTTCAGGTGTAGTCTCTTCTTGCTTAACTGCAGATAATTTATTTTCTACTAAAGTCAGCAAACAGGATCTGAAGTATTTGCAGTTAGTGCATTATGGGCAAGGAAGAAGCCCAAGAGTTTTTGGTTGTTATGAGCTTTAGCAAAGGCCGAGTCAGACTCAAGGGATTGGTTCCGAACCTATCAGTTAAGGAAGAATGAAAATAGGCAACACAGATGGAACACTATGGTGAGTACCTAATTTCTTTTTCACTTTGTACATCATCCTTTCCTGCAAGTCCACAGACACCAGGTTGTAGTTCGTAAAACTCATGTTGCAGAACATGGGGTTTACAGCATTGATTACCTATTTGCAGTGTTTTGCATGTTATGTAGTAAGTAAAAGTGCTAGAAAATTCAATCGTGTATGTATCATGATCTTATACCACACCACTTGTTTTTGTGTATTTATTGAGCCTCTTGACATGGCATGTTTTCAGAATGTAAAGAGATATTTGCTAGAACTGAAGAAGTAAATCTGCAGAAATCATGATGGATGTGTGGGAAAGTGGAAGGTACCCTGAAGCTTTGGAAGCTGGCCTGATGTCTGACCCTTGGGTGGATACATCCCCAATAGCTTAGACTACTGCAACAGTTCTGTATTCGAACATATTCTGTTATGGTAAGTTTACTTTCAGAGCTGTATTTTTTCAGTGCTGAGCTGAATTGATCCTGTGATTAAGTCCTAGAGGTTGAAGAGGATGGATTCTGGTCATCTAGTTCAATTGATCTGACATGGTGTGGTTCATTCTTCTCTACTACTAGGACAGCAGTGCCAGTTGGAAGTTGCCTGGGCATCAGTACATACTTTCTTAGCCTTCAAGTATTCCACATGCCCATAATGTGTTGCACATCACTGTCTCACTGTAGGTCTTGTTTAATGACATTATGCTTTTCTTTTGCTGTGGTAGTTTTTTTTTTTTTTTTGGTGATGTTGGTTCACTTTTGGTCTTCAAATCCGTCGAACGTTGGAGCTCTTGCCTGCAGGTATGAGTGTATAAGTATTGGGTGTGATTTTATTTTATTTTTTAAAGTAGTTTGCATAGTTCTCTTCCCCACTGAGAATTTGGCACCATTATCTGTGCTGGTTGGTAGTGTGTTTCTTTCTGTTTTTTTGCAAGTTTTTCATGTGTATGTTCCATGTGTGGATGTGTCTTCAGAGTATTATCTCAAGTTACTGGGTTTTGTGGTCTGTTTTTGATATTTTAGAATGGAGAAAACAGGTTTTATAAGTGTGTGTTTTGTGGGCACAAAATATTCCCACAAGAATCTTTCTGTGTGGGTGCTTCCCATTTAGATTTGTTCTGTATGTGAAAAGTTTGATAAAATATATATTTATCAGTTGGAGGAACAAATTGATATTAAAAGGATTAATTCATTGTGATGAGTTGTAGAGACTGTCTGCTTCCGTTAAGCATTCTCATGTGAGCTAGAAGAAAAAGTCTTCACTAAAATAGAGCACCTTAGCTGTAAGGAATTCTCACACCCCCTCCTTCCTCTGAGCGTTCTCATAGGCATGATGGGAGTCTTCAGCTGATTCTGTTTCTAGGTTCATAGATTCATAGATTAGTACTAGGCTAACTGCCCTTGCGAGCCATTTTAAGCCTAGCCAATTATCCCTTGTGAGACTCAAACTCTGTACCTTGTGTTTGTAAGGCAAACACCTTAACCATTAGGCCACCCTCCCAACAAATGTTATCCATAAAAGTAGTCAGTGAGTCACCCCACCCACCTCCACCGTGGGCCTCAGCTTGGGTATTTTTTGATATAGTGTTTCTTCCCTGAAAGAGGTGGACCTTTTTAGGGCTTCTCATTCCATGTCCCCTTTTGCCAGATCTGCTTCTTAATACAGTTCACTCATTGATATAAGTTTTCTAGAGCCATGTTTAAGGTCCAGGTGGACCTGGGTTTCCTCCTGTCCCCAATAGTTCTGTGTTAGACTAGGAAGATATCCTTACTAGACCTCCTCCTGCCTCCTCATTGACCACAGTTCCAGTGTCAGTTTACTTGAAGCTGCCAAGCTCCCTGCAGGCTCCAGTGCTGCCCCTCTTGTTTCCCTCCATGTGAGCTCTGTCTTTGGTGTTTTGCAGCAGAGCTTGGGGGTTAAAGGCAGTATACCTAGGCCAATGTCAACTTCACAGTCAAGGTCCAAGTATTTAACATTTAATGTTTTGAGGTAGGGGAAACTGATATCAAAATCAGTGCCTTGCATTTTCAATGTCATGGGTTAATGTCAGTGCCATACTCCTTTCACTGAGGATTAGTATCAATGCATTGGTGTCAGACTTTTTGGGTCCCATGATGGGACCAGTGCCTGTTTCAGTAGTTCCAATGCAACAGTTGTTATTTAGACATTCCCCCAAACTTGTTCCATAGGCAGTCTCTCCCAGAGTCCCTATTTATGTGGTGCCTATCCATAGGAGGGCTGATCAGCACCAGGAGAAAGGGTTGAAGAATCTTCAGTGTGTCTCTTCCAAAATCTGAGCTGTAGTCCACCATAAGTTGTTCTTTCGTGGGATCTTCCCCACATAGAAGGCTAGCCAAGAGGTTGTGCAAGAGGAACCACCTTGACATCACTGAGGAGTCACTTAAGCAGGATTCAGATTTCATCTTCCAAAGGCAGTTTCCCCATTTTGCACCCTCCTCCTAACAAATCCAGTTTTGGAGAGTTCCATCAAATGATGCAGAAGAAAGGTTAGCTAAGCTCTCACCACTGATCTAAAAGAAGGTCCTTTGTCCCTCCCTTGTCATTCTTGGTGCACCCCCCCCCCATAGCAGAGATGGTAGCCATTGTCTACTGCAGAGGTTTGAAAAAAGATGGATTCTTTATTGATTTGGTAACTGGGTAAAGCCCACTGGATACAAGTATCCCTTTTCATAGGGTTACATAGGAGTACTGCTTGGTTCAGTGTGTCACACAGTTGGCAAATGGTGGCAGAAGGAATCAAACCCATGGACTGGAGGAAATAGCTTTAATCTTTTGCGCCATCTGCACAGTGGTCTCTGATGTGAAAGAAACTTGATGGAATACTTTGCCCCCCCCCCCCCCAAAGAACTTGAATGTCAGCCCAAGAATCTTATTGTAGACACTCTAGTTATGAGGCAGCAGGCCTGAGGAGGGCTCCTTCACTGAAAACCTCTGCAAATCATCCCATTTAGGTAATTCAAGGAGTTGGGCCCTTATGGGGTTGAAATTCACTATACAGTTAGACCAAAATGCAGCTGATGGTGCAGTAAGGGTGACATTCACTGGAGTGACTATGCAGCAGTATATATGGCTCCACCTATCTAAATCCCAGGAAAGACAAAGTGAAAATGTTTAAAGTACTGACCTCTTAACCCTTTAGGTAAAAAGCAAAGCTAGAGGATAGCAAAAAAAGAAAAGAAAAAGCTAAAAAGAGAACAACACTCTTAGCAGCTGTTAACTTCATATTCAGGGTTTCTCGCTGCTTTTTCTCTTGGCCACAAAAGAGCATGCATCAGAAGTGTTTTTTGGCATAGCCAGTGTCTTCAAGCCTGCTGGTTGAAAGGGACCAGTGCAGCTGTAAGAGTGATAGCTTCCATGAAAGACAACAATCCAATGGCAGAGGTTCAAGGGACAGTTAGGGCATCTGTAGTTCCCAATAGGGAACAGCAGCAGTACCCCTGAAGACTTGTATGACTGCTCTTCTGTGTAGCACTCAGATTCTGTTCCTCCACAAGTTAGTGTGTAGACTACGTGGTGAAAGGAAGGGAATGTAATACATGGTCTGATGAAGAAGTACGCAGTGTTGCAGATGCACATAGGAAATGTACAAAAACAGCTTGTGGACTACGTGGTGAAAGAAAGGGGATGTAATACATGGTCTGATAAAAAAAACAAACACAGGGGAAACACGAGCAGCTTCTGCTCCTCCAGGGTTACAAAAAGATACACAACAAAGTTCAGAAAAACAGGTGATATGTTTTACTTGTAAGAAAATAGGCCACATTAAACAGGATTGTCCATATTATAAAAGATGAAAGAAAAGTCAGATACAAAAGGGTATCTATGCAGATAATAGTGCTTCTTCAAAACCCAAAAATAAAGAAAGAAATCAAGATAAAGAAAATACATCAAGGGACAGTCAGTGACAGAACAAACACAGAGGGATACATAAAAAATAAAATCTGAAGTAGTTACTTCATTTGATCTGCAACCTGTGGGTAGTCGGATCCGACCTCGGATCCGAACCGGCAGCTTTCCAAGATCCGAGCTCCTAGCTCCTCCCCCCTACCCATAATCCCTTGCTACCAACCACATTACCTCAGATCGTTTTTTGCCGCAGCTAAAGACAGTTGCTTCATAGTGAAGAGCTCCTGGCCTGGTGAGATTGTTCTAATTATAGACTTTTTTCTTGTTTAAACTTGTGTGTGTGCGTTTTAAAATCAAACCTAAAAACCCTTTTTTTTAAAAAAAAAAAAAAAAAAAAAAAAAAAAACTAATTTCCCTTTAGTTTAACTTTATCTCTCCCCCCCCCCCCCCTAGTGTTTGGGTGTGTGTGTGTGAGAGGTTTTTATGGCTGAATCTAAGGCCATATTTTCAAAATGTACTGAGTGTGGCCACAAGCTTTCCCCAGCTGATGGCCACACACAGTGCGTTTTGTGCCTGGGGGCAGCCCATCTATCGGAGGCCTGCCAGATATGTGCGGCCTTCAAACCCCGGGCACTCAGGGACAGGAAGAACAAGCTGATCCTGGCAGGAAAGCTTCCCCAGGAATCAGCTTCGTCTTCCTCTCCCAGCCGGGTCCAAGCTACTCCTGTAGCTTCGGTGCCGGCTACTCCATTAGCTGTACCTGGGACTCAACCTCCCTTATCAGGTACCAGCTCTGTGGAATCTAGTGCTTCTTCCCACAGGGAGAAGAAGCACAAGGACAGAGAGGGTCACAGATCAAAAAGGCGGGCCGAGTCTCATCCCTCGGCTCCGCCTGAGAAAATCCTGAAGTCCCCTGTGAGGGTCTCCGGATCCTCGTCCTCTCGGCTCCGTTCACCTTCTTTTTCTCCGGAGCCGGAGGAAGAGGATAGGTCTCCCTCGAGGTCTTCGAGGCGGCCCTCCCGGCCCGCCTCAACTGCCTCTTGGCGATCTACACGAAGCATCTCCGAAGCAGACATGGATCGGATGATGCGAAGATTTCTGCAGACCCAGATGCAGATGGGGATGCTCTTGCCCCCCCCCCCTTTGGGAGGGAGTGCAGCCCCCATTTTCGCCCCAATCGCTCCTTCTCCGACCCATTTTCGGGTCTTGGAGTTGTCGGATCCAGGCCTTTTCGGACCCGGGGATACATCTGCGCCGATAGCGGTTGTGTCTTCGACGCCGACTATACCTTCGAGCTTGTCGGATCCGAGTTCTCAGGGCTGAGGGTTGAGCATCGGATCCGAGGGGGTGGTTGTGTCTTCAGCGCAGATTGGGTCGGAGCGCACCACTACCTCGGGTCCGATTGCTTCGGCTCCGACCCCGATTCTATCCTCGGAGCCAGGGAGGTTACTTTCTCAGGCTGGGGACAGTGAATCTCCCTCTGCTTTTGAGGTAGTGGAGAGGGTACTGTCGAGGTCATCCAGGTCCCCGACCGGGCCTTCGGATCCACCCGTGCCCCCACTGTATCAGGGTCTATCTTCAATCATCCGTCCATCTGGACAGCCTGCCCAAGCCCTCCAGTTGGTTCCTATGGAGGAACACCACCCTGCGGACGAGCCCTCTTCGGACAGTCCCGCCGAAGAGGCGCCTCGGAAGCATCTGTGCAAAAGGAGGCACCTGGACTCCCCCGAGTCCATTACCACGGATATGGATTGGATGATACGGAGGGCTCCCCAAGGTCACCCCCTGAAGATGTCAAGAGGGGGTTGGTCTGCCCAAAAGCCCTCCCTGGACGAATCTGTATTTCTGGAGGCCTTTGAGGCAGACCCATCTACCTCCTGGGTGTCGTCCCCCCCAGCCGACCCCTTGGTGGATCTAATTACCACCAGGGCTTGGAAAGAGCCTGACACCATGGAGCCTATCCCTAGATGCCCAGACAAGGTCCTCAGCCCTCCCTCTGATAGACCTTCTTGGTCCAAAGGCGCGCCGGTTGATGCTATGTTGGTGGTGGCGGCCACTAGGAAAGAACTTGCCCAGGAAAGTTCTTCGGTCCATCCGCCAGACAAGGAGTCCCGGGCATTGGACCGTATTGGGAAGCGGATGTTTGCTTCAGCGACCTTTGCCATAAGGTCACTGAACTACATGGCACACACCATTAGGCTACAGCGTGACTTAATTAAGGAATACGCTGCAGCCCCTCCGGAGTCCATGTCGGTCCCAGACAAAAAGGTTTTTGAGACTCGAATGGCCACTCTAAAGTCCATGCGGCTTCTTTCCCATGCCACGGAAGGAGCCGCTAGAGCTAGCGGAGCTGGAGTGGTCTTGCGACGTCACTCCTGGCTCCGCCTTTGCGACTTCACGGAACCCTTTAAGGCGTCCTTCGCGAACGCCCCTTATGACGGTTCGGCCTTATTTGGCTCAACAGTTCGCGACATGCTGGTCCAAAGCGAAAAGGATGGGAAGATGCTGTTGGCCGTCGGAGTCCGCTTCTCTAGTCCCCAAAGATCCTTCTCCAGGAATCAGAGGGGGCAAAAGAAGCTGTGGTTCCGCAAATCTCAGCAATCCCGTCCTGCTGCGGACAACTCGTCCTCTAGAGGCAGAGGAGGGCAAGGTGGACGCCGGCCCAGAGGCAGAGGGGTGCCACGTAACTTCGGGTCTAGAGAACCTTTCTCGGACAGATCCGCGCAACAGCCCTGAGGGCTTGCCCGACTGTCCCTCTCTGGAGGCAGTCGGGGGGCGATTATCGGAGCACCTGTCAAACTGGGAGTCCATTACAAAGGATCGATGAGTGCTTCGGATTATATCCAGAGGTTACACTATACCGTTCACACCCCCCCCAAACCCAAACGTCTCCCCGATGTTCCACCCCATCAGAGGGAGTCCGCAGCTCTGGAAATTTCAGAGTTGCTAAGAAAAAGAGCCATCCAGCCCGTCCCCCCAGATCAGTCCGGGTTGGGTTATTACTCCAGGTTCTTCTTGGTGCCAAAGAAAACGGGGGACCTCAGACCCATCCTAGACCTCTCGTCCCTGAACCTGTTCATACCCAAGGAAAAGTTCCGGATGGTCACCCTCCAATCTATTCTCCCCCTTCTGCGGGAGAATGACTGGATGTACTCGTTAGACCTCAAAGATGCGTACTACCATATACTAATGGACAGACGATCCAGGAGGTTCCTCCGCTTCCGGCTAGGAGCCAGTCATTATCAGTTCAGGGTTCTTCCATTTGGCCTAACCTCAGCCCCCAGAGTGTTTACCAAAGTCATAGCAGTAGTTGCAGCCCACCTGAGACTCCAGGGCATTCAGGTGTTCCCTTACCTAGACGACTGGCTCCTCACCGCCCCCAACAGGCATCTTCTAGTTGTGGCGAGAGATTACGCCCTCTCTCTGGCCCGTCGTTTGGGCATTTCAGTGAATCTAAAGAAATCCTGCCTGTGCCCCACTCAAGCCCTAGAATTCATAGGGGCCAGGTTGGATACTCTGACCTCCAAAGTGGTTCTTACATCGGTCAGGCTGAACAATTTGTCTCTTCAAGTCTTAGACATTCTTCGGAGCCCTGCTCCTCCAGCAGAATTAGTCCTGAGGGCGCTAGGGTCTATGTCAGCAGCGATCGGCCTTTCTCTTCATGCCCGTCTGCGAATGCGAGTGTTACAGTGGACTCTCCAGGTCCAATGGTCGTTATCGGCTCATCCCTTAGACATGCTGATTCCCCTGAGCAGGGCATGCAGGGATTCCCTTCTTTGGTGGTTACAGGCTCAGGAACTCAAAGAAGGGAGACCCTTTGTGATTCCCCCAGTCAAAGCCACGTTGACCACGGACGCTTCTTGCCTCGGGTGGGGGAGGCATTATGCGGGCAAGTCCGTCCAAGGCACGTGGACTCCTCTAGAGACTGCATTGCATATCAACGTCCTAGAGATGAGGGCAGTGCTTTTGGCGTTGCAAGCTTTTCATCACCTTCTTCCTCTAGGGACTATTGCAATCCAGGCGGACAACATGTCCGTTGTCTGGTACATAAACAAACAGGGAGGGACCAGATCTTACCCCCTGTGTCGAGAAGCCATGAGAGTGTGGGAATGGGCGATTTCCACCAACCGCTTTCTGGTAGCAATGCACATTCCGGGACGGTCCAACATATTAGCGGACAAGTTAAGTCGGGTATTCCTCAGCCCTTACGAGTGGTCGCTGAATCCATCTGTCGTGAAGCAGATATTCCTCAAGTGGGGTCAACCTCGCTGTGACCTTTTTGCTTCTCCCATGATCACAAACTGCAGCGATTACTTTGCGATAGTTCCCCCCAGAGGGGAATCCCCCAGGGATGCTCTGGTTCATGCTTGGCCGCCCGGTCTCCTTTATGCGTATCCTCCTCTTCCTCTGATGATGAAATTCATCCAGAAAGCCTGTCTGTTGGGGAGCAGAGTGATTCTCATAGCCCCATTCTGGCCTCGACAAATCTGGTTCCCCTTTCTGCAGTCTCACAGTGTGGCTCCCCCATGGATTCTGGACCCCAGACCAGACCTAATCTCGCATCCGACGAGATGCCACACTCCGAACCTGGTCAACCTCAAGCTCACGGCTTGGTTGATCCAGTTCCATTAATGGCTAGGACTCCCGGTATCTCGTCCCCTGTTAAGGCCATTCTGGTGGCAGCTCATAAGCCATCCACCAGAAAACTCTACAACAGTAAATGGAAACGCTTTTCCATCTGGGCAAGGGATAAGGAATTGGATCCCTTCACGGTTCCTATTCTCACTATCCTGGACTTCCTGTCCCTTCTTTTTAGACAAGGAGCTAGTGCGTCCACAGTTAAGGTCCAGCTAGCAGCCATCTCTCATTATCACGTAGGGGATGGCGTAGATTCTTTGGCGTCAGCAAAAATATGCAAGACCTTCCTAAAAGGTGTGTTTCTCTTAAAGCCCCCTATTAAGCCGGCAATTTCTCCATGGGATCTTACCTTGGTCTTACAAGCATTAACAAGACCACCTTTCGAGCCGGCGGCCTCAGTGCCATTAAAATTCTTATCTTGGAAAACGGCCTTTTTGGTCGCTATTACTTCAGCCAAACGAGTCTCAGAATTGCAAGCTCTGTGCATTAAGCATCCATACCTTATTTTTCACAAGGATAGAGTGGCCCTCAGGACTAATCCTTCCTTTCTGCCTAAGGTAGCCACAGAGGCGAACATTAATCATTCAATTAACCTTCCTGTTTTCTTCCCGAATTTCCAAAACAAGGGCGAATACACATTGCACAAATTGGATGTACACAGACAACGTTTTTACTTGCATAGGACTAAAGATTTTCGCAAGTCAGACCAGTTGTTTGTTTCTTTTGCTAAGTCAGCCATGGGCAAACCAATTTCTAAGGTGACAGTGGCAAATTGGATCTCTCAGTGTATTAGACAGGGATACACTTCATCTGGGAAGCCAGCTCCGGTTGGCGTGCGTGCGCATTCTACTAGATCTGTGGCTACATCAACGGCTTTTTGGTCTAGAGTTCTGGTAGACGATATTTGTTCAGCAGCTACCTGGTCCTCTTCCCATACATTCATTTCTCATTACAAACTGGACATGATCTCCAGAAGTAGGGCTTCCTTTGGCTCCGCGGTGCTTCGGAATATCCTTCCGTAGGGACCACCCAGGGTCTTAGGTAAGCTGGGGACTCTGTCCCACAGGTTGCAGATCAAATGAAGTAACTACTTCAGATAAATAAGTTATGTACTCACCATAACGTTCCATCTGAGTAGATACTTCATTTGTCTGCAACCGCCCCCCCCCCCCCGCCATCCCCCGAACCTCAGTAAGATATTGTTCCTTTGGAGTTTTTTCTCCATCTTTAGCCTATAGGGCAAAATAACTGATCTGAGGTAATGTGGTTGGTAGCAAGGGATTATGGGTAGGGGGAGGAGCTAGGAGCTCGGATCTTGGAGCTTGGAAAGCTGCCGGTTCGGATCCGACTACCCACAGGTTGCAGACAAATGAAGTATCTACTCAGATGGAACGTTATGGTGAGTACATAACTTCTTTGTATACCCTATGGAATACACAGAAAACCCAGATCATGGCAGCCAATAGGCATTAAAGCAATAAATTAACAAAACACAGGTTATCAGTTGGCAGCAAAGTACAGGGATCTTTTAAAGCAATGGAAGACAATGTTAGTATACAAAACTCAGTGTTAATTACTTAAACAAAGGGGACAGAAAAAGGCAAAAAAAATATTACTTTACTGGTTTAATAAGCCAGGACGATTTCAGAATAAACACAAAAATAACCTATAGCCATACAGAGACAAAGTAAAGTTAATACAAATACAGTGTAAAGTTAATACAAATACAGTGTCAATTTAAAGTCGATGCAGTAAAATTAGGCAGTACCTATAACAAATCCTAAATGACAAAAGGTTCTATAGTAACAAGAGAGGGTCAACCCCCCCCCCCCCCACACACACACACACACACATATTAGAAGTACAGTATGTCTTCAAAGGCAGCTTATGCATACAGCAAACCGGATCAATATTGGAAAAAAATAGTAATAACAGCAAATAGTTTTATACAGCAAAAACATAATTAGTCAAACTGGTGTAACTGCCATCTGGGTGATACATATAGGTAGTAAAGTACAGAGTCATTAAAAAGTTAATAAAAACTTTGACAAGTAATTTTTCAGCTAATAAAAATCCAAGCAAAAGCAGCACACCATGTTGGTTCATAAAAATCAGTGTAAGTTAGTAACAGTCAAACAGTATCAGTACAGTAACAGTCTGTTAACAGTCTTAGAAAAGTTTAAATTTGTTTCTATAATAGCAGTCTCTGGACTGGACAAGACAAATAAAACATTTGCAAAGAAAAAATGAGGAGAGATACTCAGATATAACAGATTATGAGAACAGGGACATCATGATCGGACACCTGATTTCAGTAAATTTTTGGACATGCAAAATTTGTTTGCAAAGGCATGTGACAAGTCAAATTGTTGGGTTTTTAGCCACATTCCTTACAGAGGGAAAATGCCATTACATGCAGTCAGTGTAGAGGTTATACATACAGGTTTTATGTTCAAAGAATCTTATAAAAATAGAGCTGTAAAACAGTCAGCTATAAAAAAAACATTTACAGTTTATGAAAATAGAAAAAGGGATACCCTGTTTTCATAAGAACTATGGTCATGTGAAAAAGCTTGAGTATAAAATAAAAACAGCATGGGAGTTAACACACAATACTTCTTTTAAGGAAGAGATGAAAGAGGAACAATTCTGTTACACAGAGTATGCAGTTCCAGTAATGAGAATTACTCACACATTACCAGAGGACATGGTAAAAAATCACCATAAAAAGAGGGAGGTTCATGATAAAAAAAAAAGATTTTAAAACAGCTGGACATAGGAAATGGTGTTATTTCAGAAACTGACTTTTTTCACTGGTATGGTGGCACTAAGGCAGTATGGAAAGTTACAAAGTTGATAGCAAATGCAACTTATGGAGCTATCTCAGATATAACAGATAAAACTGTGAAACAAGTAACAATGAAGAAAGGCTATTAAGTACAGAAGATTACATTTTCCTGTAAATATTCTTTTCCCAAAGCAATAATGAAGTTATGCAATGCAAAATGAAATATGCTTGTTTCTAATACAAGGTTTTGCCTTGTAAAGCAAGGGTTAACGTGACAAGATTTTGAAATAAATGCTTGTGTGCAACTGCAAGGCTGACAACTTGCTTAAGGAAGTATAAACCAGTTAAAATTAGATAAGTAATAATGGCTATGTGTCTATGGAGGGGTACTATAATTTCCGCATTAATTGCTCTTATCGTCATTGTAAGATTTGTGTTAATAAAAGTATTAATCAAGTAACGGCCGTTGGTAATGTAACACACTTTAAAAAATAGCATTCAATGCAAGAGATTCGTATGTTGCAACAGACCAAAGGATTCAAAGTACTGAAGATCATATTGTGTTGTAAATTGTCTTACAATTTTCTTGGTTGATTAAACAGGGGGAATTGATAGAGATTGTATAAATTAAAATGCTTTCCCCAAAAGTATACTGTGTACACAGTGAAGGAAATGTGCAAGGCCAAACAGCGGTTTTCAAAGTAACATGGCTTGCTTTGCAAGAACAGTTATTTCCTGTAAATGTTCAGCTTAGATATTAATAACATATAGCTGTGGGCTTTACTGTACAGGCATCCTGTTATAAAAAAAAAAAAAAGGAAGTTGACTTTCTTTTAGCTTTCAGATGCAGAAATAAATTAAATGAAATGCAGACCGTTAAAGTGACGCAAAGATGACGTGGAGAAACTTTTGTGAAGTCTTCAGATACAGCAAGGACCAAAAAAGTGCATACAATAATATTTATTTCAGTAAAAACTGTCCAGACTAGAAATAACCATGGACTTTTTCATGACACAGACAAAAAACAGAAGAACAAGTCACAAGGACATTAAAAATAACATTGGTTAAAAGAGTATATAAACTGAACAGTATGTTTCACTTAGTAGTGACGTTTTTAGACTGACAGTACATCAGTCTTTTCAAGTGTCTAGCCATGTTATAATAGAATTGAAATAACTCTGAAAGAATTAACTGATTGGCAAGAATTTGTCTGAATACAAATAAAGAATAACAGATACGGTAGTACGGTGTCTGTCTGGACATTCCTTATACACATTTTCTTCATTACCATCTTTGCAGACTGGTTGTGATAGTCTTTGATGTAGCAATTCAGCCCATTTGGACTCTTCATGTTTCATGCATTCTGTCAAAGCAAAACCTTATTGCAGTCAATTCAGCAGGACCAGGACAGACCCCCAAGAATAAAACTTTATTTTGGGGTTTTCTAAGAATTGATTCAGTTGTGGGGAACACCTCAAGTAGATCTGTCTGCCTCCTTTCAGAACAGACAACTAATAAATTCCTCCCCGGGATTCCTTGCAGAAAGGTCTAGAAGACAGGTTCATTCTCATTCCCATGGATTGGGAAAGTTCCTGCATACTTTTCCATACTTTTCAGCAATAACCAGGGTTCATATAAAGATTCAGACAGACTCTGCAAAAGTTGTGATAATGACTTCCTTTTGGCCAAGGCAACACTAGTTTTCCCTTTTCAGTTTGACCAAGGGCAGTTACCACAAGTTCCCCACAGAATAGATTTATTCACGTAAGACAGGGGAAGCTTGAGACGCCCTAGTCTGGAAATTCTTTATCTGAAGTAGTTAACTTCATTTGCTCATCAACCTGTGGGTATCGGATCCAAGCCGGCAGCTTTATCCAGCTAAGATCTGAGCTCCAAGCTCCTCCCCCTTACCCATAACCCCCCTGCCATCCTTCTCTGTCCTCAGATCTCGTTTGCCGCGGCTTATTCAAGTGCACTAGAACGAGTTCCAGGCATAGGGTTTTGTGAATTTTTCAAGAAAAATGACCTTTTTTCATCTAGTTTTTTAGTTTAATTGTTAAGCGAGTGAGTGTTGTTCCCTTTTGTAGTTAATTAAGCTAGTTTTGTTGGTAAAATTTATATATTTTTTAGTTAGTCTAGTCTTCCCTCTTCCCAGTGTGTGTGAAGGTGTGTTTGGGTTGGGCCTATTTTATTACTATGGCCGAGGCCCCTAAAACCTTCTTTTCTAAATGCCCAGAGTGTGGCCATAAGCTGTCTCCGGTGGATGGCCACACTCATTGTGTTATCTGCCTTGAGGTTGACCATCTTTCTTCGGGTTGCACAATTTGTGCAGCCTTTAACCCCAGGGCTTTGAGGGATAGGAGGTCGAAGCTGATTCTGGCGGGACTTCTGCCCCCGGACTCGGCTTCGTCCTCTTCTCCCTCGGCGGCACTGGCTGCTACCGCAGCGGTCCCGCCTTCTATCCCTGCTCCCCTGACCAGGACTCACCCTCCCACCATGGCTGAGGAGGAGAGGGAATCTAGGAGGGAGAAAAGAAAGGAGAAGCACCACAAGCGGCGGGCTGAAGCTTCCTCTTCGGCTCCACCAGCTAAGCAGTTAGTCTCTCGTAGGGCTTCCGGGCCTTCTCCTTCCCGGCTCCATTCGCCCCGCGTTTCCCCGGAGTCGGAGGAGGAGGAGACACAGTCGCCTTCGAGGTCTTCGAGGCGTCACTCCAAGCCTGCCTCGGTGGCCTCGTCTAGATCAACCCGAAGTTTGTCAGATGCAGATATGGACCGGATGATGCATAGGTTTCTCCAGGCCCAACTGCAGATGGGAGTGCTCCTGCCTCCCCCCCCCCCCTCCGGGGGGGGAGCTCGACCCCCGTTTTCACCCCGATTGCTCCTTCTCTGATCCACTTCCGGGGTTCGGAGCCATCGGATCCAGGCAGCATCGGAGCCGGGGGAGGCTTGGCGCTGATAGTACACCCTACTTTGGCCCCGACCGCACCCTCGAGTTTTTCGGGTCCTTTTTCAGATCCCAGCTCTCGGAGCCGTGAGCTGAGCGTCGGATCCGGAGGTGTCAGTGTGTCTTCAGCTCCGTCTCGGTCGGAGCATACTGGCCCTTCGGATCCGATTGCATCGGCGCCGGCTCCGGTCCGCACCTCGGATCCGAAGGGGCTGCTCTCGGAGCTTAGAGAGAGCAGTTCTCCTTCGGCGTTCGATGTTGTGGAGAGGGTCTTGTCGAGGGACTCGAGGCCCCAGGCTCCTGCTGCGGTTCCACCCATCACTCCCTCTCAGATGGGCCTACCTTCCATCACCTGGCTCCAGGGACAGCCTGCGCCTACGTCCCAGATGGTTTCCTTAGAGGAACAGGATGTGGTTGGTGAGGCATCCTCGGACAGCCCCCCCCGAGGAGGTTCCTCACAAACGTAAGTGCAAGAGGAGGCACTTGGACTCACCTGAGTCCCTGACAGAGGACACAGACTTAGAGGAAGGGGAAGGTTCCCCAAGGTCACCCCCGAGGACGCCTCCTTCTGAGACATTATGGAAATGCTTCATATTAGAGGGGGGTGGTCAGCCCAAAAACCTTCCTCTGATGAGTCTGTGTTTCTGGAGGCATTTGACACAGGCCCATCTACATCTTGGGTGTCCCCTCCTGCCGATCCCCTGGTAGATCTGATCACTACCAGGGCGTGGAAGGAACCAGACACTGTGGAGCCCATACCAAAGAGACCAGACAAAATTCTCAGTCCACCCACAGGTAGGACGGTTTGGAGCAACGGTGCTCCAGTAGATGCCATGTTGGTGGCGACTGCCACCAAGAAGGAACTAGCCCAGGAGAGTTCCTCGGTCCACCCTCCCGACAAGGAGTCTCGGACGATGGACCGCATAGGGAAGCGGATCTTTGCTTCAGCCACTTTCTCGGTAAGGTCGCTGAGCTACATGGCACATGTGATACGACTCCAGCGGGATCTCATCAAAGAATACGCAGGGTTGCCCCCAGAGTCCATGTCGGCTGAGGATAAGAAAACATTCTCAGCCCGAATGGCCACTCTTAAGTCCACTTCGAACACTTCTATGCGACTTCTTTCCCATGCCATGGAAGGAGCCGCTAGAGCTAGCAGAGCGGGCATTGTCTTATGGCGGCATGCTTGGCTCCGTCTCTGCGACTTTGCGGAACCCTTCAAGGCGTCCTTCGCAAATGCCCCTTTTGACGGCTCTTCACTGTTTGGCAAGACCGACCGCGACACGCTGGTCCAGAGCGTGAAAGACAGGAAGACGTTGTCTGCCATTGGGATCCGCTTCTCAGCTCCCCAGAGGTCCTTCTCCAGGAACCAAAGGGGACAAAAGAAGATGTGGTTCCGGAAATCTCAACAGTCCCATTTTGCTCATGACCCCTCGTCCTTCAGAGGCAGAGGAGGACAGGGTGGATGCCGGCCCAGAGGCAGAGGGGGACCGAAGAATTTTGGGTCGAGAGAACCCTTTTCGGATCGGCCGTGCAGCAGCCCTGAGGGGTTACCCGACTGCTCCACTCTGGAGGCAGTCGGGGGGCATTTCTCGAGGCACCTAGCAGTCTGGGAGTCCATTACAACATATCGCTGGGTGCTTCGAATCATATTCAGAGGTTACACTATCCCCTTTCTGAATCTCCCTCTCAGACCCCGGAGCCTCCCCGATGTCCCACCCAATCAAAGGGAGGCAGCAGCCGCTAGAAAAAAAGAGCAATCCAGCCCATCCCCCAAGATCAATCCGGATCAGGCTTCTACTCCAGGTTCTTTTTGGTGCCAAAAAAGACTGGGGACTTAAGACCAATCCTCGACCTATCCACTCTGAACCTGTCGGTTGCCAAAGAAAAGATCCAGATGCTCACCATTCAATCCATTCTCCCACTCCTGCAGGAGAATGACTGGATGTGCTCTGTAGACCTCAAGGATGTGTACTACCACATTTTGATGGACAGACGATCCAGATGGCTTCTCTGCTTCCGGCTGGGAGACCATCGCTATCAGTTCTTTGGTCTCACCACAGCACCCGGGGTGTTCACCAAAGTGATGGCAGTTGTAGCGGCCCACCTGAGGCTTCAGGGAATACAGGTCTTTCCGTACCTAGACGACTGGCTCCTGACCGCCCCCACCAGGCATCTACTCTGTTTAGCCAGGAATTACTTCCTTCACTTGGCCTCTCATCTGGGAATTTCAATCAATCTCAAGAAATCCTCCCTTCAACCAACTCAGACTTTAGATTTCATAGGGGCCATGCTAGATACAAACCTGTTGAGGGCCTTCCTAACTCCGGACAGACTTCGAACTTTGACATTCCACGTGATGGCCCTCTTACAATCCCCGGCTCCCCCAGCGGAATTGGTCCTGAGGGCGCTAGGTTCCATGGCGGCTGCCATCAGTCTGTCACCACTAGCTCGTCTAAACATGAGGGTCCTGCAATGTACCTTGCACGTCCAATGGTCCATCTTGCAACATCCGCTAAGTACAGCTATCCCCCTCAGCAAGGTTTGCAGGAAGTCCCTACTCTGGTGGATCCAATCCTCAGATCTCCGGGAAGGGCGCACCTTCTCTATGACCCCACCCCAAGCCATGGTGACCACGGATGCTTCCCGCCTCGGGTGGGGGGGGGGGCACGGCATGGGCAGAACCGTCCAAGGCACGTGGACACACTCGGAGACCTTGTTGCACATCTGTATCCTAGAGATGAGGGCGGTGCTTTTAGTTTTGCAAGCACTCAAAATATTAGCAAGCAGATAGGCTGCATATTGACTCTATCTAAGTGCGGGAAATGCAAAGCATTTTATAAACAGATAGCTAAAGACAACCTGCTGTGTCATAACACATTACTGGGAAATGGTGTTATTAGTCCTTTTCAAAAAAGATTGCCATAAGAGAAGTTCATGTTGTCATTCCATTAAAAGGCTTGAAAAGTCATGCTGTATTAGCTTAACTGAATATTCTGTTCTGTTCCATGCAGGTTGCACATACATTTAGAATAAACATTATCCTGTGACAGCCTAACTGGAAATTGCATTTACAAAAGCATTTATTAAAAATACAGGTGTGCATAGTGTGCCCATGGCCATCATTAACCAGATCATTCTTTTTTTTCTGATTCACTGCAGTAGGGGGAACTGGCTGCTTAATTGTCTAGATTTTCACAGATAGTTGTGGTTCTGTCTTCGGTGTTACTCTTCTTAGAAACTTGGGAAAGATTTATGGTGTTTGTTTCCTTTGTTGCTAACAAACTGAGCATAAAAGTTTTTCAAATAACTTTGTGTAGAGTATTTGTGTCTGTGTATTAGAACCTTTGGAGGTTTCTAGTAAGAGAACCCAAAGTTCACAATATAGCAGCCATCTCTGCGATATTTTTCTATAATGCGTCTATTGATAGTTGAGGAGCTGTTACTTGGGCTTCTCTGGGTACTTTAGAGATGCATTTCTTGCTAGATGTAATCTGCTGGTCTCATGCCACATTTGCAGCTAATTTTCTTTGTGGAATTTTGTGTTAAGACCATCCAGGGCAGGAGAGGATGACAGAGAGTGTGTCAGATTAATAAGTTATGTAGTTACTGTAATGATAGATCTGCATGGCTATGGTTCATGCTCCTATACAAATGGCCATGGTTTATTCTCTTGTACAGTCCCCACCCATGTTCCCTTGACCTAGTAGAGGATGGGGTCTAGTTCTGAGTAGGTTAGTATGTGTATGGTTGTGTGTGTGTGCTGTGAGTGGTCTACTCAGATCTGGAATGAGATGGTGGTGCACAAGGGATTATGAGAAAAGATAAGGAGTTGAATCCTGGGAAAGTTTGTGTCAGTGTTGAATTGGTGCAGCAGTTTTGGCAGTAGAGGAAGACGACCTACAACCATGCAGATTTGCCTTTGTAGTTATATAACTTCGGATTATGGTAAATACATAACTTTAATTAGCTTATGTTACTGAGCTAAAGAACAGAGCCAAACACTTTGAAATGGTTGAGCTGTTTGACTCTCTAATGTGATGTGGAATAAAAAGAAATGGAATAATGGATAGGCTTTTAAGAGAGACAGACCTAACAGTATCAATTTGTAAACGTGGGCAGAACATGAGAATTTACTAGGACATCATTAAAAGGATTATTATTTGACTCTCATTGTTTTTCTTGAATATGATAAAAATAGCTTGCCTCCATGCCTTGCAGGAATGGTGACCTGACAGTGACCCAGGAGAACTAAATTTAATTAGTGGCCTGGAACTGAAGGAGCCAGGTAAAGAGGAGAGGAGTGAACAGGGAGTGCCCAGCTATTCTTTTCTCGGTAGTAGGGGTAGTGTTTACTTGGAGACACATTGGGTGGTGTATTCTCCCTGGTGGAGACTGGAGAGACTAAGAGTGTTACTTTGGGTTGAGGGGCAGACTGCTTAAAGGGAAAGCTCTGCCTGGAAATGAGATAATGTCCTCCACTGTCAACCCATTGCAATTTCCGTTTAACAGTTTGCCAAGTATGTGTGGAAGTTCAGGTATAAAATAGAAGGTATCGTACCACCCCTAATTGCTGTGTTAGTCATGCCCCTCTCAGTCAACCAGGTATAGAATAGTACAGTTGGCCAGGAGGGGTAATGATTGATAGAGAATTGGGGCAGTGAGAGAGAAAGAGCAAAAAAAAGGTAAAAATGAGAAATAAAAGCAGATGTATGTTGCAAAAGTAAGGAATGTAAAAATGTCATGTGAGAAATTAAGTCCATATACAGTAAACTCTCAGTTAACCGAAACTCAAGCAACTGGCAAAAAAATATCGAAGAAATACAGTACAATTTTCATGTGTTGCACTTTCTGTTTCCCCCCCCCCGCAGAAATATACATTACGTTTTTCGAGTTTGAGTTTTAAAAAGGAAGATAGGTTCATAGGTTCATACTAGGCTATCTGCCCTAGGGCATTTATAAGCCTAGCCAGAGTGTGTTTGGCTTTCGCCACCCATTTTAAATTAATTTTGCTATGCCCTTTTTCGAGGTTAGTATACTGTGCCTCTGTCTAACAGTGACACAGAAGTGATACCCGGGGTAAACCTACGATCTCCCATCCACTCATCAAGATTCCTCTTGAAGAGAGTCAATGAGGGACTCTGCCTAACCTGGACTGGGATTTTATTCCAGAGTGAAGGGAGCCTCTGGGTTATGAATCTGTCCCTCCAGCATATCCTATTTATTTCACTGCTGAGGTTCAAGTCTCTCGAGTGTAGCTCGATGGGATTTGGATTTTCTGAGGTGCAGCATGTCCATTAATTCCGGGTTGGACATGGCTTTATACGTCAGGCACAGATCGCCTCTGAGCAGGCAGTATGCCACTGAGTAGAGCCGGAGTTTCTTTAACCGGGCAGCATATGGCATCTGTTTGAGCCCTTTGATCCTCTTGGTGAGGTACTTTTGGGGTCTTTCCAGTTGCTGCAGGTGTCTGGTAAGGTACATCCCAAAAGGGGCATTGTACTCAATTATGGGCCTGATGAGGGATGAGTAAAGAGGCACGATGATCTCCCCTGATCTAGATGTGAATCTCTTCATGATTAGGTGGGCTATATAAAATGTTTTTCTAACCACTTTGGCCACGTGCTTGTCAAATGAGAGGTTGCTATCAACTTGGGTCCCCAGGTCCCTAATTACTTCTGTACTTAATGGATTACCACCTATGTGGTAATTTGTGGGCACTTTGTTTTTGCCAAAGGGGATGACTATACATTTTTTGGCATTTAGCTTGAGGCCATGGCTCTGGCACCAGTTGTCTGTTTCTATGAGGCCCTTTTGGAGGATGCTTGTGTCGGCTGGAGATTCGATTATGGTGCCCAGTTTGCAGTCATCTGCGAACTTGGTCAGCCACAGTCCTTCCATGTTGGACTGTACCTCCGAGAAATATATACCGAACAAGAGAGGTCCCAGGACTGAGCCTTGTGGGACGCCACTTGTAACTGGTTTGGAGTCTGACATGGCTCCAGCAATTCTAACCATGTGGGATCTGTCCTTGAGCTAGTTTGCAACCCATCTAGTGACATAGGGGTTTATATTTAAGCTGGTGAGCTTATCTATAATGCCCTTGTGGGGTATTGTATCGAAGGCTTTTGCGAGGTCCAGGTAGGCTGTGTGGACCAACTTCCCCTTGTCAGTGGCCTTGGTGACTGTTTCAGAGAAATCGACCAGGTTTAAGAGGCAGGATCTGCCCTTAAAGCCGAACTGGGTAGGATCCAGTGTCTGTAGGTCCCCAATATCTTTATTTATGAGGTCCATGATTATCCTTTCCATAACTTTGCAGACCAAGCTAGTCAGGCTTATGGGGCAATAGTTGCCAGGATCCGTTGAGGCACCACCTTTGTGGAGTGGGACCACTGTTGCTGTATGCCACTCTTTGGGTACATATCCTGTAGTAAGGCTGAGATTGAACAGTAGTTTTATGTTTGGGTTTAGCTCTTCTTGGAGTTCATGTAGGACGCAGCCCGGGACACCGTCTGGTCCCATTGATGCTGTGTTTTTTGCTTTGGAGAGGGCGGCTCTTACCTGAGCATCTGAGATGTCAGGGGGGCAGCACTCTGCTGGGATAGATATTTGCCCTTTTGGTGGGGGGGGGGTTTGCGCTGAACCTGTCAGCTAGGATGTTGGCATTGTCTGTGGGTTCGTTGTATTTTTTGTCATTTTGGACTAATTCTGAGCATATTTGGGAATTCCCACCCAGGTTCCTAACATAACTAAAGAAAGCCTTGTGATTATCCTTAGTGTCCTGCGCAATTTTTCTCTCGAAGCTGGCCTTAGATGATTTTATGAGTGCCCGTAGTTTTTTGCTAATACTGATCAGAGATGCCTTCCCTTTTTGGGATTTTGCTCTATCATGTAGTAGCTTCCTCCTTCTATTGTATAGTTTGTTTATGGCTGGGGTCCACCAGACAGGACGTCTGCCTTTGGAGGATTGGGTCTTGGTTTTATTTAGGATTGCATGATCCATGCATTCCTGAAGGTGTTCATAGAATGCGTTTATAAAGGATTCTGCAGTCTGGGCCGTGTTTTCCACAGGCCCGGGGGCTTTGAAGGATTCCACCTCGGTTTTGAGGAGTGTGAAATTTGCTTTAGAGAAGTTTTTCACTGTGGATTTCTGGGCAAGGGGTGGGGTCGGGATGTGAATATCCAGTGAGATTAGTTTATGGTCTGATCTTACCAGTGAGGGATACACTTCTGGTCTGGAGCATAGAGTCCCCATGTTGGTGATGATCAGGTCCAGTTTGTTTTCCCCTCTTGTGGGAGTGGTAACAAGTTGTTCCATAGCATTTGAGTTTATAAATTCTAGGAACCTTTGGGCTAAGGTGTTGGAGCTATAGTAATGCTCCCAGTGTATGTTTGGGTAGTTGACGTCGCCCAATATAATGGTGTTTGGAGAGACCTTCATATTTTCCAGTGTTCTCAGGAAGGCCGAGTTTCCTCAGTGTCTTTCCTTCGATCAGCTCAGTGATTATTTAGAGCCTCCGAGTATGCTAGAATAAATTTCCTCTTTTCCCAACCTGAGAACAAGTCAAACCAAACAAATAGTATAGGCTGCAGTATTAGGCCTATTTTTAATAGTAACTCTCAAGCAACAAGAAACTACAGTTATCCGGGGTCTACCAATCCCCATGGCTGCCGGTTAACTGAGAGTTTACTGTATAAAGCTTTGAATAGGTGTGGCTATAAGCATGAAAAAAGTATATGATGTCAAGCTTGTTGAATCTGTGCTAGAAAAGGAAATCTGCATGATGTGTTTATGAGAAGAATAATTGTGTTCAAAAGAATTTATGTTTGGGACATAACTATGAAAATGAAGTCTTTGTGGGTACTGTTGAAATAAAAAGACTTGGTACAGTGACATCTGACAGTGTATCTGAAGCATTGAAACAGGGATGCAATTTAGTTTGTTGGAAGGAATATTGAGAATTGATATTGAAACTACATAGAGGTGCACGGGTCTGTATTATATATTCGAAGTTTCAAAACTTCGAACTTCATTTGTTCGACAACATATGAGCGAAGTTTGAAATATCGAAAATATAATTAAAAAAAAATTACCTCAATGCTCTGAGCAGGGGACAAGCCCCCCTGCACCCCCACGCCCCCGCTACTTAAAATATACCAACTCCAAGATCACACTTCAGTGCAGAAAAGGGAAATTTTCCCATTCTGTGCCGTATGGAGCCGTTGCTTTTCACCTTCGAACTTTTTAAAGTTCGATCATATGGTGTCGACCATGTGACATTCAAACTTTAAAAAGTTTGAGTAGCTAATAGGGACCCGATGTGCACAGTGGAATGATTGTCAGAAGTGTTTCTGAACAAGTGGGACTGGATATATTGCAGAGAAATGCATCCTGGGTGCACATTAACAAGGGCACCAGGTTGATACTATTAGGCCATCAACTGTTGACATGTGAATACAGGTCTAAGAAAGTCAAGCTTCTTTTTCAAATAGTTGCACTTAAAGAACTAAATTCTGCTATATTGTGTCACATACATGGCATATCAGAAGTTAGGAAAAGTAAAAAGAATTCACAGTTAAAGCATGAGGTACAAGTGTTGAGAATCAGTTCCACTGTCATGTTCACATCTTGTGTACTGCACAGAGGCATAGTATCCCACATGACCATGCTGATTTATTTACAATATTAGAAGCTTCTCAGTAGAATACAGTTTACAGATAAAACTTTATATTCTTCTAGTGTTGTATGCTTCTGAAAGAGTACCTGTATTAGACAGAACTAAAGTGAAACAGGAGCTAAAGAGATGGAAAGCCTTGGTGTCATTACAAAGCAGTCACAGGCAACAGAATGTGCGAATGGTGTGAAAATTAAGACAAGATTCACATCTACATTGCTACATAGGATCTGAATAAAGTACAGAGTACAGTCAAGAAGAAATAGCAAAAATATCAGTGCTGGATCCCATGATTTTCTCTTTTCTTTAAGAAGACAAATCCCACAGATTTCTGTTGTATTGTATTAGCATTACAGGTGTTCTGGTGGGATGTTACCCAAGTAACTGAACACTTGGAAAGTGATTATTTGTTTTTCCATTTATTGTCCTGGATAGCCTGAGCATTATCCCCTTTTCTGTGGAGACGGACTACACAGTAACTGGGTATTTACAAGTTAAGTAGTTTTTTTACAGTTATCTTTAATTTAAAAAAAGTGCTCAAGTCAGATGATTACTTTTATCATTTTATTATTTTTTTTATAAACATCCACTGGAAAAAATGTCTATTGCAGATATTGTTGAAGACATGATGATCTGTTAATGTGGGTTCAGTTAAAAGCATGACAAAATATAATTGTTATAGCTGCTAGATAGGTTAAGAATGTATTTGTGAATTAAAATTAAAAATAGGCAAAATTAGCATGAGAAGTGTGAAACACATGGATCATATTGCAGTAGTCTAAGCTGTATGGGACATATCCTGTTAAGGATTGGACAGGCATTCAGCTTCCAGTGTTTCAGGGCACCTTTTCTGCACCCTGACTGCTGTAGACTCCAAGGAAAAGAATTATAAAGGCAGTGATGTGGACACCAAACTGTCAGAACTTTATTGCCATTTAAGCTATCATCTCTGCTGCGGCTTTGAGAGTCGGGAGTTGACTAGCATTTCTTCAAAGTTGGGCAGATAAATACGCCATTGTGAACTACCTTTTATTTTCTGTGAAAAAAGTATATATATTTTATTTCAGAAAAGTATATTTTTCTGTCAGGAATTTTGTCTGTGACTTCAGACTAGTGTCAGGGTAGTTGACACTTTTCAGTCATAATCTCAAGACTTGCCTTTTATTCTGTGGAAGATCATGATTTTTACAGCTCTGCTAACTGCTCGTCAGTCATGTTTGTCCACAGAGTGATGGACCTGGCTCCCCTGCTCCTCAGATGTTCCCTCCCCAGTCAACAAGAGGGATTCCTCTTAGCTTTGGTCATTATTGATGGACTCCACTGGAGCAATATCTGGTAAGTTAGACCACTTGTCAGTATCTCCCAGTTCTAGTGTTGCTGCTCCTTGAGAAGACACTAAGGAAAGAGAGGCTGACAAATCCTTTGTGGCTGTTTGACTGTCCTTTTTGGGCAAGAAGGAACCACTCTTGTCTGCATAGGAGGAGGGAGTGGACATTATTCCTTTGCAACACTTATCTGACAAGGTTAATCCCCAAGGAAAGGACTGTTCTTCACGGAACTTTTTTTCAGGATCTCCTTAGAAAGTTGCACTTAAATTTAAGCATTGCATCAAGTGTCCCCCTTCTGCTAGGGCAGACAACTAGGATTGGCTGGGTTCTGCCAAAGGTTTATTTAAAGCATTTCACTTATGTTAAGAGTCTTCTCTTCATTTAAAGGGACAGGAATTAAACTTAGACTATGTGTCTCAAGTTCCTACTCCACAGTATAGGGAGTCAGAAGGTTTTTCTTCAGATTCGCCACCTGAAGAGTTGTCTTTCTCCAATACTGTTTCCAGACTGAAGGAGTTATTGCATTGGCAACAAAAAGAAGTACCAGAGTCCAAGCAAAATATTATGATTTTCTACAGGTGGATTTCCTTCAGCCTGTATCTGTTCATCTAAGTTTGCCAACCTTAGAGGATATCTTCCTTGCATCCAGCAGTTTGCCTGACAGTCTGCCACCTGCCCCCAGAAATTCTGAGATCTTGTGTAAGGTCCCTCAGACCTAAATTTTTTTGAACCCTGCAGTAATTTTTCTGTCAAAACTGTTTTCTGCTAAATACCTTAAGGCATAAGACCTTATTCCATTTGACAGTGTTCTTATGGCACTGCTGATGGTGTTTCTGTAGCAGCTGCCACTGAGACATTGATGAGAAGATTTGTCTGGTTATGTCCTCATAATTAACCATTACTGGATAAAAGGTTGTTGCTTAGCCCTTCCTGTGCTTAGGTCCTCAAATGATTTAATGAAAGGGCAAAGTTAATTCACAGCATTACCCAGATTTTTTAATCCCCCCATACCTAGATTTAATAGAAGCTTTTCTTCCAATTCAGGATCCTTTAGTTGGAAACAGAATAAGCAATCACAGCAGAGCACAGAGAAACATTCTTTTAGAAAACAGTGGCAGGGAGGTTCAAAAAAGGAAGAAGGGTCTTCCCAAAGCCGCCGACAGTCTAAAAATTCAGATTGACTGTATGCCTCATCTTGGGTTCCCCCTCCTCGCCTTAGTAACCCAGTAAAGATTTCCCAAAGTCTAGGTCTTCACTTTTCTCCATGCCACCAGATAACGTCATACGTGTGGTTTCTGAGATTCATTCAGATGAGCTATAACTGTCAGTGAGATTTTCTTTCTGCTTTCCAAGGGATCTCATTTCACCCATACAATCACCCCCCCTCCCCAAATTTCCTCCTGGTATAGATCAAATGCTGTCTCAAGGGGTGATAGTAAAGAAATTATTTTTTCAGAAATATTTCTGGTGCCAAAGAAAGAACATGAAGACATATCCTAGTCTTTTCTTTTCTAAGCCATTACATCAAGTTTCCAGAATTCAGAATTTGTTCTTTATATTCTCTGTTATCTATAATTTCTCCAAGTTTTCTAGAAACACTGGATTTAAAAGATGATTATCATTGCATTCCAGTTCTCAAATATCTCTGGTGCTTTTTAAGAGTTTCTTTGTCTGGTTTCATTTTCTGCCTAACCCTTTAGGTTATTAAAAACTCCATTAAGTACATAGCTCCTGTAATAGCTCGTTGCACATTACATGACATTCACATTTTTTCATATTTAGATGACTTCTTTATTTTTTGCTGACTCTTTTCAGGAGCTGTCAAGAATATCTTTATTGGGTAAATAATCTTTTTCCTCAATCTGGGATTTCAAATGAGCCTAAAGAGAGATCATCTCTCATTCCTTCTCGCTGTATAGTATTTCTAGGATGTCTTCAAGATTCCTAGATACATCTCTGATGTTTTTTCTTCCTTTGGACAGTGTGGAATTTTTTAAGGAACAGTTTGACATTTTCCAAGCATATTCTTACTACAGTTGCCAGGGAATACCTCAGGATTCTTGGTTTCATGACTTCTACAGTTATCATGATTTGTTTAGTTAGAACATGTAGAAAATGTAGTGGTTCATCAAATCATTTTGGACCAAACATCAGCATACCCTATCATTTTAAATTTGAGTGCTGGAGTTTGTAAAAAAAGGAGTTACTCTGCCTTGTGAGTCAGCTCTCTCTCAAACCATGTCTGTCTTTTTCCCCAAGTAATCTTTACTCAATTTGCAACCACAGATGCCTCCAAACCCAAAGGGGGGGAAGTTCAAGATCTGTGGAACAAGCAGGACAAATCAAAGCCCACAAATATCAAAGAAATGGTGGCTTTAATAAATGCTCTCAAATCTCAAAATCATCTTAGAGTTCCAGGTCCTGTGTTAATCATAGAAACCAGTACAGTGATGTGGCACATAAACAGGGGGATATCAGACAGTACCCCTTTTGCAGACTAGATGTGGCAGCCTGGAACCTAGCAAGTCAGTCCTGTCTTACTCTCCAAGCTTTCTATATTATGTCAGAGCAGAATTTCATAGCAGTCTAAGCAGGAGATACTCCCACAAATGGAAGTTGAACTTGTGGGGTGGGGTCAAGGGCGCCCGCAGGCAGGTGCAAGGGGGTGCACTTGCACCCCCCTGGAATCGGCTGGCCAGGAGAGTAAATTTTTTTTATTATTAGAAGTAAATTAAGGGCGTTCTTCTTTAAGAACTCCCTTTGCGTCCGGTCGTACAAATGGAGGTGCTTGCGACCCGTTTTCATCTTTTCCATGCGGTTTACGTCTTTATCTTCCGCATTCGCGCGTGAAATTTGAATTCTAGATGGGCGCCAGCAGAGATGCCGTGTTGTGTCCACGAAGAGGGTCTTGCCATTAAAATCGGAGCAAGCAAGCTGTTTCAGGAGCAGAGAGGGATTCCACAAAGGTAGGAAGGTTGCAGAAATAAGTTAGTTTGGTTAATAACAATTACCAGGGAACATACTCCTTACTAATAGACTGAAGTGTTCATTATTATGCACTATTAGGATTGTGGTCCAAACTGACTGATTTTTATGACTCCATGTGTATGGTTGTGTTATTGCGTGTGCAAGTGCTGGCTGATCTGTTTTGCAATAAAATGCATACAGCAAAAAAGGAATAAAATAAGGTTGTGTTTGTTTGGTTTGTAAAAACAATGTTTAAGTTGTGTTGCTTTTTCCTCTTTGCTAACAAGGTTTTTGTTTCTTTACCAGAAATTTAAAACTGGAGTTCAGGGATAATGTTGGTTAGTTTGTGTGGTACTGTGTTATTACTTTGCAAAGTGACAGTGTGGATGTCTGGCAACCATTTGACATAACCCAAAATGTTTGTTTGTACAGTTTTTATTTAGTTTTTTTTCAGGTTTGCAAAGTCGTTTTTTATACAAGTTAAATTTGTCTGCATGAATAATGTTGTATGTCCGTTTAATATTAGTGATGTCCTCTTGTGATTTATTTGAAGGTTTTAAATAATGCTGTTGAACTATACACAGCTCTTGTTATAAGAATTCTGATTTTTCTAACATTAGTCACAAGAAGCCAGATTTATATTTGGATGCTTGGAAAATACAGGTTCATATTCATAGTCCCAAGGATTGTAGTTGCTTTGGGAAGTCATCCATACCTGATACTATCATATTGACAACACACCCCTTAGAGTTGACCCAGTAGTCAGGGACTTGGGGACACACACGGGTAGTAATCTAGCCTTTGATCATTATGTGTCTGCTGTGTTGAGGAAATCCTTATATGTTGCACAACTTATAAACAAAGGTATGGCATCTAAGTCCAAGGAAGTCATTGTTCCATCAGACCTGTCATTGAGTACAATGCCCCCTTTGGTATATACCTAACCAGGCATATCCAATAACTATATATCAGGCATATCCAATAACTGAAAAGTCCACAGAGGTTCCTCACTAAAAGAATACATGGTGTAAGTAATATGTCCTATGCAGGTTGCCTCAAGGCCCTATCCCTGTATTCTGTCTCCTATAGGTTTTGAGGGGCAATTTATGCCTGGCATACAGGGCATTGTCAGGCCTCACTTTGATAGACCTCCTGCATAGCCACAAAATGATTTTGTCCTGTTGGGTATTCCTGATTCCATGTGTCTATATAAATGCTTGTATAGTACTTTGGTGTAGATGTGGCCAATTTGGAGTCTAAGTTGGCTTTACAGGATTTCACTAGTGCTCTTATTTGCTTGTTCAGGCTAAGGAGAGATTGCTTCCAATTGGGCACCTGCTCCTCCTTGGTCTTAGACTGCAATTTTTTCCTTTTGTTATATACTTTATTGCAGATGTCCACCAGAGAGGTTTACTCTTCCTTGCGATGGATGATTTTGTCCTGTTGGGTATTCCTGATTCCATGTGTCTATATAAATGCTTGTATAGTACTTTGGTATAAATTTGGATATCTGTGCCAGTTACTACAGAGGTGAAGGAGGCTGTGAAACTGTTTATACATTCCTCAGGAGATTGTAATCAGCTTTGGAGAAGTTTTTTGTTTGACCCTAGCTAGAGGGGGTCAGGGGAGATGGTGACTTGAAAGTGACTGCTTTATGGTTGGATCTTGCCAGGAGGATAATACTGTAGGGGTGCTGCAGTGGTTACTCATGTTGGTTAATACCAAGTCCAAGATAGTATCACCGCTTGTTGGGGTATTGACTAGCTGTTCCAAAGCATTTGCATTGATAAAATCGAGGAATCTCTGGGCATTTGTGTTCTGGCATGAGTAATTTTTCCTATCTATGGTTGGGTAGTTAAATGTTAAAAAAATGGACACATTTCAATATCGGACTTCATATTCTTCAGAAAGTCAGAAAGTGTATGGTAACAAAAGCAAGCTTTTATTCTAGCAATTTTCTAAGTGTACAAGATGGATATTTGAAATGTATCCCTGTGTTTGGGACTGTATTCCCCCCATTATTGGCTTCATCCAGGTTTTGTGCTAGGGTTGAGAGTTATGGTAAGAATTGAAGTCACTGAATATGTTTGGGGGCTGTATTAACCTAGTATTGGCTTTGTTCAGGTATTTATTGGCTTCATCCAGGTTTTTTGCTAATGTTGAGAGCTATGGTAAGAACTGATTTCACTGAAAATGTTTGGGGGCTATATTCTCTCATTACTGGCTTTGTCCGGGTGTTATTTGCTAAGAGGTTGAGAGCTATGGTGAGAACTGAATTCACTGAATGTTTGGTGGTTGTAGTCACCCATTATTGGCTTTGTTCAGGTCTTTTGTGCTAAGAGGTTGACAGCTGTGCTATGGTGAGAACTGAATTCACTAAATGGTAAAGTTTCAGTCTTCCTCTTTCACAAAACAGCTGATTTGGCGTAGTGGTATGTTGCTTTGACTGTTTTGCACCGGTCCCCTGGGTTCAAGACATGGCAGTGAAATGTATGGTGGTAACGCAGCATTTTATTCTAGCAACTTTCAAACATTATACAAGTAATGTTTAAAATGTGTCCCTGGTTTTTGGCCTTTTGCCCCCCCCCCAATAAATTTTGGCTTTTTCCAGATTTCTTGTGCTGCAAAGTTCAGAGATACAGCTGAGTGTCTAGTAGATTTTACAAGGAGCTGAGAGCTGCAGGGGAGCAAAAGTTTAGTGCTGCTTATGTTTAGTCTGCTTGCATTGTTAATAACACAACAGATAGTGTACTTGCTTTAGATGCTGAAGGCTGTGGGTTCTACTCCCACAGTAGGTAAATGCATTGCTGATGCTGTATTGTGTTGTAAAGGGGGTGGATGCTGCAGTCCTTTTGGCAAAGTTACCTAGTAACTGTGAACCTGTTAACAGTTTGCTATCCATTCTCTATTGCGGTATTACTAGCTTTTCATTTTTTTACTGCATGCAACAAAGGCAATTTATTCTTCAAGGGTAACAGGCACTTTATTTGTAGATTAAACAATGACATATAAAGTGTTTGCTAGCAGCAACCTCTATTAGTTACAAATTTCTTCAATGTGGATTTTACTACAGAGATTGTGTATATTTTTTACTGATACTGGTGGACTTGAGTAGACATTTTATGATGGAAATGTTCTGAATTGGGCAATTTTGTCATTGGTGGATGCTTTTTGTTTCTTTGTTTACTGGAAAAAATTTCAAAACAATAAATTTAAAATGCTCTTTAACAACTGTACTGTATTGTACAAGGAATATAATGTAATACAGTCAGGAAGGTGTATCAAAGAGCATGTGTATGTTATGTTCGAGGGGCCTATGATTTTGAAGACAGCCCAGAGTTAATATTTGCAATTGGCAAAATGTATTTTCTCTGAAAGTGGGTTTCAGTGCTGTTTCAATGCATGTGAGTTTCAAGGGCAGAGAAGTTTTAATGTTAGTCTATTTTCATTGAGACTGCATTGCTTTAATAGATATGTATTAGGGTTTGTGCTGTAAAATGCAAAATAAAACTTTCAAATGAAATCCTAAATCATCGCAGAAGTAAAGCAGTATGCACATTAGTGTTTATGGTAAATGGGGCAAAATAACCAAGGAATGGGACATTGGAATGGCTGCAGGGGGGGAAGCTCCATTTGACCATGATTTTGTGAGGGGGGGGGGTATCAAACTCAGACAGCCCCGGTTGAACTATACCTCTCAGTTGTCCATATCTTTGCAGAATTAATAGATATTTGCTGCTTATTTTTGGTTTGTTCCTCATAAAATTTGTGGTTTTCTAGCAAATAATTTAGGAATGAAGCCATTAAATGACAGACACTGAGCTTCAGATGTCATAACCTTCAGAAAAATGCATGCTAATGCAAGACTGTCTAAGTTTATACAAGAGCAATTTTTAGTAGTGTTTGTATGTTCCCCAATATATTTGGCCTTGTTCAGATTTCCTGCATTAAGAGGTTGAGAGGTACGTGCAAATCACTTTGTAGATTAGGAATATCCAAACATCTCAATTGTCCCCAATTCTGGCTCAAAATGTTGCTCTCCCCTAATAATCCCTCCTCCAAAATGGCAATTTTGGAAGAAAATGTGGAGGGTTTACAATTATAACTGTAATGATCAGTTATAGATTACCTTTATTTCAGAAATGCATGTGGATGCTATTATTTTGTTAGCTGCTTCAAGTTAACTGTTAATATTAAAAAGGTGTCCCTTTTTTGACAGGTATTTTTGCATTACATTTTGGTCTGTTTTTCATAAAATTGTGGTTTCTGGCAAATTAGTGGCAAGTCATTAAAGATTGAAGTTAGAAAATAATGGCAGACATTTGAGTTTCAGATTTTATACCCTTCAGGAAATTTGTACTAATGCAAGATCTACCTGTTCTATTAAGTTAATAAGAGCAATATTTAAAAATTGGCCTTATTTTTGGGCCTGTGTCCCACTTCTAGTTCTATGTATGGCTTTGTCCAGATTTCTTGCTCTGAAGTTGAGAGGTAGGAGTGTCAGCCATCACTGTAAGCCAGAGACATTTCAAATTATGACATACTTATTGCACCCCACCCCCCATTGTAGTGGCTCTGGATGTGTCCAAGAAAGGCAAGGAGCAGTTATGCAGTAAGTGTGCAGAGTATTCCCCCATCCAAGGTAGATCACAAATACGACCGTGGCTTTTCATCTGTCCTTGATTTTGCAAAATGTTCTGGTTTTCTATCAGATTTTATACTGTTGATTTATGCTTCTTATTATTCAGGAACTGCATGCTGTCACAGTGCCCTGTTCTGTTTAAGTAGCCATGGTTTAATGAACATCAGGTAAGCTTGTCGGATATTGTAAGATGCAAGTAAGCTTTAGTAAGCTTGTCGGACATTGTAAGATGCAAGTAAGCTTTAGTAAGCATATTGTTAAAGAATTGCCAGCATTGAAAGCCTTTTCGTTGTTGCCATGCAGAGAATATTTACATAGCTAGATAATGTATAAGCCTTGGGTATTGAAATGCATATGACAGTATTTGTAATAAAAGGACAGGATTACAGTGTTTTCAGAAGTTCATTACATTTTATTGGAGACCAGTGTCTTATAGCAGTGTCTGTGTGTTAGTACACTTGTAGTTGGGTGGCTTTAATGGTATATGGTAAAAAAGCATTGCTACCTTACTTAAAAGCCAAGCCCTGCAACAACTAGCTCCACACTGAAGTCAAAACACAATAGCTCTGGTGGGTAAATGTACTCTGTAGTAATCAAAAAAAGGCAAATGTTTGAAATAACTACAGCTTATGTGCAAACACAATAGGTAGTGATGAAACAGTGCTCTGCTAAAAATGCTTTAATGCTCCACATTGCTGAGCTGCAATCACTAGCTACCAGGATTTCACCCACTTCAGATCAAGCACGGTGCCATTCAGTGCAACCTTCCCAGAACTAATTCAAGTCTGACCAGAATTATTTGGTGTGTGTGTATAAGAGGGAGGTAGCATACCCCTCAGCTGTCCAGATTTTTGCCCCATATTCCTCTTAAAAAGGATTGAAGTTGCTAAATAATGAGACATTTCAGTTTTAGATGTCATGTCATTTAGAAAAATGCATACTAACACAAATCCTGTTACTCTTGCAATTTTCTAAGTTTCTGAGAGCCATATTTATAATCTGTCCCTATTTATTTTAGGCTTTGTCAAGATTTCTTGCACTAAGGGTGAGGCCTTGAGGGGTGTGGTATCTTTGTAAGAGAGAGAGAAAGTGAAATGCCCAAGTTAGAGTTAGCAGGTGGAATTTTCAAGTGCATTTTCAAGGAACTGTGAGTTTTAAGGGAAGCGAAGTTCACTGCTGCTCATGCCAAGTCTATTTACAATATGCAACCATTTTGTTTAGCAAATGGTATCTCTATTGTGGTATAAAGTTTTAAAGCTATGTTAGTAGCACCACAAGTAGAATACTTGCATCTTAATGTAAAGGCTTGAGGTTCTATTCCTACAGCATATACATTTGTATGCTGCAGTCCTCAGGATGTCCTCCTTTGGATGAGATGCCTAATAACTATGAACCTGTTTTTCAGCTTGTCATCCATTTTCTATTGCAATATACCAGCTTACCATTTTTTTAATTTAACATAGGCAATTTATTCTTTGACGGCAGCAGGCACTGAATTTGTAGATGAAACACTGAAATATACAGTTTTCTAGCAACAACATCTTCATTAGTTTCAGATATCTTTAATGTGGAATTATTCAGATTACTTTTACTTCGGCAGCGATACTCAAACAAGTGTTGCTGTATAATACAAGGGATATAATTCAATTATATATTATAATTAATACAATCAGGTAAATCAAATAACTTTTGCATGGCCCTAACGGTGTGCAAGGAGCCTATTGCTTAAACAGTTCAAAGGTAAATAACCTGCCACTGGCCAGATGCATTTTCTTTGAATGTGGGTTTCAATGCCGTTTCATTGAATGTGAGTTTCAAAAGTAGAGAAGCTTTAATGCCAAGTCTGTTTTCATTGAAAGACTATTGCTTTGTTTAGGTTTAGTAAATATCTCGGTGTTTGGGCTATAATGTTTGAAATAAAAGTTGTAAATTAAATCCAACTGCCTGTAATCATTGTAGAACTAAAGCATAACACAGTATGCACACAGATTTGAACAGTGTCTACAGTAAATGGGGAGAAATAGCCAAGTAATGGGACACTGGAATGGCCGTGTGGGCGGGGCTTGGGGTGGGTGGACCTGGGCGGGGCTGTGTTGGCAGGGGGTGGGGTGAGCTATGTGGGAGGGGCTCTGGGTTTGCACCCCCCTGCAAAAAATCCTGCGGGCTCCCTTGGGTGGGGTGGTGTGTCTTGCTGGAATTCACCCATCAGAAAAGAAATTTTGATCAGAACACCTTGCATAAAGACCTGGAAGACGGATGCTTTTTTATTCCCATGCATGGGATTGTTATTGTATGCGTTTCCACCCTTTCCTATGACAACCAGGGATCTGATGTTCTCATTTTCATTCGTTCTTCAACTGATTGATTGGTCTCGGATTTGAATCGGCCGCTTTTACCAGACTCGCAGATCCAGCTCTTGAGTTTCCTACCTTTACTCATAATGCCCCACTCCCTTGGTATACCTCAGATCATGTTTGCCACCTCATCATTCGGATTTTGATTTCTGCTCTTGATCAATTGGAGGATTAGAGATAACCTTTTCTGTGAAAATTTTCTACAGTTAGTTGCTTCCCTCCTCCTTTCTTTACTCTTTCATAGTATTTCATTGTCTGTTCTCTTCACATTTTCTCCTTTTCCTTTTCTTTCCCCTGTTAAGTCTTTCTACCCATTTGAGGTATTCTCTTGGTACAATTGTTGGTGCCCTCCTTGGTACTTACCCAGTTTTAGGGCATCACTTACTTACCATTGCTGGTATTTTCACTCTTTCTGTAGTTACAAAAAAAAAAAAAACGAAGTGTCTTTGTATGTTGCTTATATAAGTAGTTTAGCTTCTAGTATGGCTGACAAACCTACGAGATTTAAAAAGTACACTTCGTGTGGGGATAAAATCCCTAATTTTGATGCCCACAGGGAATTTGTATATTGTCTGGGCACTTCCTTTTTGGATGTAGATTGTTCAGTTTGTTTGGGGTTCAGTTCCTGGGCCTTAAGTGACAGGAGGAGTAAGCTTGTATTAAAAGGTTTGCTTCCTTCCTTCCTTTGCTGTTTTTGTCTGGTAAAACAGATAAAGGAAATCTTGACTCGACACCCAAAGAAAAGGAGCCCAGGAAACAGACCCCCTCATCCTTCCCACAGTTCGGCTCCATCCTTGGAGCCACTTGCCAAAGTGTCAGAAACCTTGGATCTCACACCTTCTTTGGATCCAACTATGTCAGGGTCCCAGATGTCCTCGTACCTGATACCTTTTGGATCTGATATCTCCTCATCTCCATTCACCCTTCCTACAGGAGACACCTAGAAGATTTTCCATGCCACCATCTCCTACTTCATCCTTAGGTCTTCTAGGAGTTTGTCTGAAGCAGAGATGAATAGGATGATGAAGTTTTTCAGGGCTCAGATTCAATTTGGGGGTATTCCGTCTCCATCTCCCATTGGACCTATGAGCCTGCCTTCATCTGAACATCACGTCGCTTCTCCTTCTCCAATCTGATCATTGATTTCAGAGCCCTCAGATCTAAGATCTTCCAAGATGTCCTTATTGGATCTGAAAATTTCTCGTTCTTTGACTCTGACCTGTTTGGAGCAGGAAGACTTTCGGCACCAGAGAGTCAGTGCTAGTTCTGCTTGGGGGGGGGGTTGGGATTGACTCTGAGGCTTTTGGAGCCATCCTTGCCTCTTGGCGCTTTGATGTTAGCTTGGCTCTGACTCCTTTCTTGAGGCAGGATTCCCTGGTGTTACAGAGGTCAGCACTGGTGGCCATGGCTCCTATGTGATCAGCTGCCATTTCTTCTGGATCTTCTGCCTTTGAGGTTGTGGAGAGGGCCTTCTCTTTACTCAGACAAGGGACATCCTTACCCTCTTCGGATCCTACCCTCCCTCCACTAGCTCTGAGCACTGATCCTGTAATCCCTACTATAGCAGGACAGCAACCCCGTTTAAGCCTTCAGTCAGTCCTGATACAGGACTCCCCACCTTTTTCCTGTACTTCACCAGACCATCCCATTGATGAGATCCCTAGAAAGAGAACATTCCAAAGGAGGCACCTAGATTCACCACAGGAATCTATCACTAAAGACACTGATTTTGATGAATGGGAAGGGTCTCCCAGATCCCCATCTGACGGTCTCCTTTGGAGAATACTAGAACTCCTTAAACAGTGAGGTGGTTGGTCCCTCCGATACCCCTTCGCAAGAGGAGTAATTTTTTTTTTCTGGAGGCCTTTGGGCCTGACCTGGCTACGTCTTGGGTGATCCCTCCAGTTGATGAGTTAATCGACCTTATCTCATGCCGAGCATGGAATGAACCCAGTATAGTGGAACCTATCCCTAAGATACTTGACAAGTTTCTAGCTCCTACAAAAGATAGGGCTCGCTGGAGCAAGATAGTCCCTATAGATGTCATGGTGGTGATGGCAGCCATCAAAAGAGAGTTTGCAGAATAGACCTCATCTGTCCGCCCTCCTAATAGAGAGTCAAGGGCAATGGACAAGTTTGACAAGATCTTTGCCTCAGCAACCTTTGCCCTTCATTTGCTGAATTATTTGACACATTTTACCAGGCTGAAAAAAGATTTTATCAAAGAACTTTCCAAATTTCTTTCAGGATCTGTATCTGTGGAGGACCAGAAGACAGATTCTTGACAACTGGCCATGGTACAGTCCATATCCAGTGCATCAATGAGGTTCTCTCATGCTGCTGAGGGTACCACTAAGACGATGGGTTCAGGCATAGCTTTCAGGAGGTATGCTGGGATCCACTTTTTTGATTTTGTATTGCCCTTTAAGTCTTAATTCATCAATACTTCCTTTGATGGATCGTCTTTGTTCAGCTGCAGAGTTAAAGAAACATTCTTTAGAAGTGAACAAGATACAAAGACTCTGTCTGGCAGTGGGATTTGTTTTTCTACTGTTCAGACAGCTTTCTTCAACAATCAGCAAGGTTGTAGAAAGATGTGGTTTCGCGAGTCCCAAGGGCCTTTCCAGGAGTCACAAGGAGATAGTTCATCCCAGGGCAGAGGGGAAACTCTAACAAGATGCCGCCCTCACAGCAGAGGTGGTCAGCAGACCCAGGGTTTCAGATATACCTTCTCTGACAGACCTTACTAGTATTCCTGAAGGAATACCTGAATGCTGTACTCTGGAGGCAGTTGGGGGGTGCTTATCTCTGCACACAAAAGCCTTGGCATCCATCACAAAAGACACTTGAGTACAGAAAATCATATCCAGATGTTATTTCATAGCATCTTCCCAGATTCCATCAACAAAAATGAAAATGATCCCCAGTGATCCACCCAGTCAGAGGGAGGCCGCAGCCTTGGAAATAGAAAAGCTGCTAGAAAAAAGAATCATTCAGAAACTCCCACCAGACCAACAAGGATCCGAAACTTAATCAAGATTCTTTTTAGTTCAAAGAAAACAGGGAACTTCAGACCAATTTTGGATTTCAGCAGACTCAACCAGTACTTGAAATGGGTCTACCTCGACCCAACGAAATTACGTTTCAGCGAAACGTAATTAGGCGAGCTCTAATTCGCAAAAGTGCATTTTGTGAAATGCACTTTCGTGAAAAGGCACCTAAGCAAATAGCAACGGGGGCTGTTTCTTAGATTGCACCACAGTGGGGATAAGGGAATATTTCCTTTTCGCCACTGTAGTGCGATCTTGGAGTGAGAATATAAAAGTAACAGGGGTGGGGGAGGGGCACAGGGCTTACCCCTGCATAAATATGGTTAGTTTTGTGGTTTTTTTATTTTGTTTTTTTGGGGGTTTTTTTTTTTGTTTTTTTTTTTTTTTTTTTGTTTAATTTGTTTTTCGTGAATGTGCATTTCGGCATTTCGGCAAAAGTGCACTTTCGTGAAAAACAGCTCGCCTTATTACGTTTTCTCAATTTCGATGGGTCAAAGTAGACCTCTTGAAATACCCAAAGTTCCGGATGGTCATAGTTCATTCCATTTTTATCTCTTCCTCAAAAGGACAACTGAACGTGCTTGATAGGTCTTTAAAATGCACACTGTCGAATCAAAATGAACAGTCACTCAGGAAAATACTTGCATTTTTGGCAGGGAGCCAGCCATTGCCAGGTCAGAGCACTGCCCTTTGGTCTCACCACAGCCCCAAAGGTATTCGTCAAATACATGGCAGTGGTAACAGCTCACTTGAGAATGCTGGGATTATGGGTGTTTCCATATCTAGATGACTGGCTCCTGACTGCCCTATCCAGGCATCTGTTGATTCAAGTGAGGGATTACTTGCTCCAGTTATGTCGCTGTTTGGGCATAACAGTCAACTAAACCAAATCGCAGCTTACCTCATCACAGACCCAGAAGCTCATAGGTGCTTGTCTTGAAACAACCAACCAGATAGCTTTGCTTCCTATAACAAGGATTTGCACTTTCAAGTCTCTGGTCATGAAGGTGATCTCCCTTTCCTACCCTATAGTAGGACTAGTCCTCCAAGCACTAGGATTGATGGCAGCCACAATTACTCCAGTCCTGTTAGCCAGGTCTCATATGCATGTACTTGAATGGACTCTCTCAACACAGTGGTCTATACTTCTACATCCTGTAAGCAACACAGTCAAGATTTCCAAAGCTTGCAAGGGATACCCTCTTTGATGGATTTATTCAGAAAAAGTCTGTCAAGGTCATCCCTTTGTTCTCCCTCAGCCAGTAGTCACAGTCACCATGGACACCTCCCAAATTGGGTGGGGTGGGGGGCACTTCTTGGGAAGGACAGTCCACGGTGTGTAGTCCCCGGAAGAGGCCAATCTGCACATCCGTATCGTGGAGATGAGAGCTGTCCTACTAGCGTTGCAAGCTTTTCAAGATGTTTTATCTTCCGGGTTGGTTACATGTGGACAACATGTCAGTAGTCTGGTATATGAACAAGCAGGGGTGGACCAGATCTTACCTGTTATGTTGAGAAGCAGTGATAGTGTGGCAATGGGAAATCTTTTCCAATCACTTTCTTTTGGCAACAGAATTACCAGGGAAAATAAACATGCTGACAGACTAAGCAGGTTCATTTTGATGCTTCATGAATGGCCTCTTAAACATGCTGACAGACAGACTGAGCAGGTCCATTTTGATGCGTCATGAATGGCCTCAACCAAACAGTGGCAGAAGAGATTTTTTTGTCAGTGAGGTCAACCAGGCTGCGATCTTTGTACTTCTCCCCTCATCAATAATTGCAGCATGTTCTTTGCAATGGTCCCTCTACAGTGGGAGTCACTGAGAGGTGCTCTGGTCTGTGATTGTCCCTCGGGTTTCCTTTACGCTTCTCCCCGTTACCATTAATCCCCAAACATGTACAGAAGACATCCTGGTTGAAGAGCACAATCATCCTCATTGCACCCTTTTGGCTTCAACAGGTCTGGTTTCCCTTCCTCTGGCCTCATCTTACTTATCCTCCTTGGATACTTGATCCACGTCCAGATCTTCTATCTCACCGACAGGAATGCAACATCCAGACATTAATGGCCTCAAGTTAACCACGTGGTTTCTTCAGTTTCAATGATGGCTAGACAACTGAGTTCAGCAGATTCTTTTATCCTCTCAGAAGCTAAAAACTAGGAAAATTTATAAGAGTAAATAGAAAAGATTTTCAGTCTTGGCCCTTCAGAGAGATTTGGATCCTTACTCTGCTCCAGCTTCAGTTGGCCCTCCATTTTTAACAGTGGGGTGACCTGCTCTACTATCAAAGTTTAACTGGACGTTATTTGAAATTTTCGTTCAGGAGAGAATTACTCTACCCTGCCTTCCTTGAGATTATGCAAGGCCTCCTTAATTTTTACTCAGGCCCCCAATTAAAGATCCTGACCCTCATTGGGATTTGACTATTCTCTTGCTCTTGCCCAGCCTCCCTTTGAACCTTCTGCTAAGATTGATCTTAAGTTTTTATCTTAGAAAACAATCTTTCTGGTCACAATTACCTCTGCTAGACAAGTACCTGAACTCCCAAGACCTTCCTGCAAGACCTCCAAACTTTAACTTTCTGATGATATTTTCTTTTTATGCACAGATCCATCCTTTGTACCAAAGGTATCTTCTGAATCCAACTTAAATTAGGTCATCAATTTATCTGTGTGCTTCCCTAATTTTTTAAACAAAGGAGAATATATGCTGCATCTTCTGGACGTAGATAAGCAGCTGAGCTTTTTATTTACACAGAACACAGGATCTCAGAAAATTTGATCAATTGTTTGTCTCTTTTTCCTAGAACAAATTGGGTAAAGCAATTTCTAAAGTGACTCTCGCCAAATGGCTGACTGATTATATATATTTTTATCTATAAAGAAAGAGGTTTAGCTTTACCCAAGCCCCCCAAAGCACATTTCATGATATCTGTAGCTACTTCATCAGTTGTCTGGTCAGCAGCTTCCATAGATGATGATTGTGTGGGTGCCACTTGGTCCAGTGCTCATACCTTTATTGCTCATTACAAGTTAGGCATACTATCCAGAAGTAGGCCAGCATTTGTTTCCACTGTACTGTGGAATATCCTTCCATGAGGACCACACAAAGTTCATGTAGCTGGGGATTCTGTCCTGTCAGTTGAGGAATGAATAAAAATGACATAATCAGATATAAAAGTTATGTACTCCGATGTTCTCATGCATCTGACTTGTCCACTTTCTTTCTTCAACTCCCTACCCTCCAACCCCCTTTTGTCTTTCTTAGTGAGGGCTTAGGGAATATCCTTTTGGGAACTCACCTGATGTTCTTTGTGTTTCACTGTTGCAGTCATCACACTTGGGTTATCTGCCTGCAGGTAGCCCTCAGCTGGCCCGAATACCAGAGACTTAGTATTTCTGCGTTGGACGCTGTCGCTCCAGGACTGACGTCAGATCGTCAGGGGTATAAAAACAGGTAGCCGACGCCATTACATCAGTCTTTCTTGCCGAGGAGCCCGAAGCAGAAGCAGTTCGCAAGTGCTGGTCGGCCACTACCTGAGTTTTCGTTTACTAATTGAATCATCCTGAAGTCTTCTAAAGCTAAGTACCCAATTGGGGATCCTTTTTTCTTGCTCTAACCGATGTCAGAAAAAGTTACCAATTGTCTTGCCTGTGGAAAGCAAACACCACACCGAGATTTTCATTCTTACTGCGTCACCTGTCTAGGCCCAAACCACGACGTAGCTTGCTGTTGATTTTGTGCCTTGTTCAACACCCGAACCATTCATCGTCTGGCCCTTATTGTCGCTAAATACTTTTGTTCTCGATCTCTGTATTCCAAAATGGCTTTGGTAAGCCATCTGACTACCGATATTCCGAAAAAACATAAGAATAAAGACAGTGACAGACTGCACAGGTTCAAAGCTGCCGACGACGCTTCCATTAAGCTAGTCGCCAGTTCGCCGGTACTCAGTGAGGTGCTTTTGCAGCCCCTGGTGCCCGCTTCACTGGATTCGCAGGCCTCTACCGAGACCCGTTCGGAGTCCAGTATGCCGCGAGACTCTTCTTCGACTATGGAACCAGCGGATGTCTCTACCTTGGATGGGCCGGACCCGCTGATCAGCCACCGGCTTCTGAGGAAGTTCTTTGTACTACTGATATTTGACACAATCCGACTACTTCAGTTCTGTCTAAAACTACTGAATTTCTAAGGCCAAGAGTACGCACTATGCCTAGAAAACCGATGACCAAAGCGCATGCACCTGCTCCCTTGCCACAAAATAAAATGCTTAAAATGGCAGAAGAAATTTTTATGCTGATTAGGGGAAGTCAGCCTTCCCCTGTTAAGAAAAAAAGGGACCAGTCCCCAGCAGCTTCAACAGACCAAGAATCCGACGACTCTGAGGTTTCTGATTATGAAGACATGCCCTTATCTGCTTATGAGGATTCTGATGCAGAGGAATCCATTCTCTCAGCCTCTTCTACAGAGGATTTTTCATTTGGTGAAACCTTACATACTTTAAGAGAGCATTTCCACTGGGAATGCCAAGACTATCCTCAGTCCAAAAAGAGACTCAGAGAATTTCTAGACTTGACACAACACAGTCCTTTAGCAATACCACCAGTCCTGGAAGTTGTTGATGATGTCTTTATTTAATCCAGTCTTACTCCTGATACTTTACCCCCTGCCCCTAGGAAACCAGACAGGTACTACGGAGTACCTGACTCTCACAAATTTCTTTTCGGAAATCCTATTTTTGACCCAGAGATCATTTCCCAGGGGCCTAAAGGTATCAAGGCAACTACAGCTAAGAATCCCACCCTTTCGGACAGGGATTCCAGACCTTTGGACAGATGGGGTAAGGAAGTATATACCTCTGCAACTCTTGCCATTAGGGCTTTGAATTGTCAGTTTCACATGCTGAAGTACCAACAACATATTATGGAACTTGTTAAGCAAAAAATAGCTACCTTTACAGACTGTGCAGAAAATAAAGAATTGCAAGAGCTTATGCATTTTGCAAGCCAAGTCAGCAAGCATAAATTGCAGTGTGGCTTTGACGCCCTAGAAGCATCTTGCAGGGCAGCAGTCACTGGTTTTGTACTGAGAAGGCATGCTTGGCTTAAGGAGCAGACCTTGCCAGATCATGTCAAATCCAAGTTACTAGACACTCCTTTGAACAAGGACAATCTGTTTGGTACCAAAGCAGAAGAGGTTCTTAAAAAAATGGTAGAAAAAGCTAAATCTATGCAGACAGTCAAAGAATTCTTACAAGTGCAGCCTCCTAGATTCACTAGGCATTGCCCCTCGAAACACTGGTCTTTTCCAGCCCCCTCAAGGCATTCGCAAACTAGACCCAGGGGAAACAGACCCCCCAGACTACAGTCTCAGGGTATGCAGAGATCTAAGCAATGGAGTGCTTCTACCTCTAAAGCAGGGAGTGCTAAACCACCCCCTTACGGAAAGAATTCCCAATGACTTCTCAACCCCACCCCCCTCCTCTGCCCAACTACTTGTGCCCCTTGGAGGAAAACTTGCCCTTCATGCAAAAAACTGGATTCCCATCACCAAAGACTGATGGGTCCTCAACATTGTATCCCAGGGGTACAAATTGTACTTCCACTCACTGCCAACCCCAAAAGGGTTCCCAGACCTCCCTCTAAACCAGTGGACAGAGGCTCAAAACCAAGTCCAATCCCTGCTCTCTATAAGGGCAATTCATCCGGTTCCTGTGGAACAGACAATTCAATGATTCTATTCCAGACTTTTCCTGGTGTGCAGAAAAGAGGGCACTTGGCGCCCAATCCTAGATCTTTCAATTCTCAACACCTTCCTGGTGGTACCAAAATTCAAAATGTTCACCCTGCAGCAGCTTCTACCTATGCTAGCCAAAGATGCCTGGTTAGTCACCCTAGACTTAAAAGAAACCTATCTTCACATCCCTATAAGGGAGTCATGCAGAAAATATCTGTGCTTCAGAGCAGGATCTGTGCATTATCAGTTCTCTGCACTTCCCTTTGGCTTATTCACTGCTCCCAGAGTATTCACAAAATGCCTGGCTCCAGCTATTGCTTACTGCAGACAGAGAAATATTCAGATTTACCCATACTCGGATGACTGCCTGATTTAGGCAGGCAGACGGGAAATACTGTTGCAGCACCTGACATTTGGAAAAACCTACTAACCTCCCTGGGGTACACCATCAACGAAAAAAATTCAAAACTAGTCCCCAGTCAAAGGATTGTACTCCTGGGAGCAAACCACATAACTGTGGTGTTGTCCGTCTTTACCAATAATTGTCCTGGAAGAATGTGGTCCTTGAAGGCTGAGGGCTGTCAGAGCATTCTGTACAACTAACATTTCTTTTTGCTTGATATGCAGGTGCATTTGACTTGGGTTCCATTTCCCCTGAATGCATTGCCCTGCCAAGTGTACCCCCACATGCGTAGCCTGATGCATCTATTGTTAGGGTTTGGGCGGCAGGGGGTAGAGTGAATGGCAGTCCCTTGTTTTGGTGGCAGACCTCTGCCCACCAAAGGAACTCTATCTTTAGACAAGGTATGATAGGAATCATTGATTCTAGGTCCTGAGAATGTTGACACCATAGGCTTTTTAGATGCCATTGTAGTTTCCTCATATGCAGTCTTGCATATGGAATTAGTAAAATGCAAGAGGCCATGAACCCCAGGGCTTGCAGTATTTTCCATGCAGATAGCTGGGTCTTTGTGGCCAGTAGTTTGAAGTAGGCTGTCAAATGAACTTGTTTCTCTGGCGTGCGAGGTAGGCCCATCTGGGAAGTTGTATTCAAGCTTGCTCCCAGGAATACAATTTGTTGGCAGGATACTAGATGTGATTTCTTTTCGTTTATGGTGTACCCCAGAGAAGTTAGTAATTTCTTTACAAATGCCAGATGATTTAATAGTATGACCTGACTTTCTGCCTGAATTAGACAATCATCCAGGTGTGGGTATATTTGAATATTTCTTTGCCTGCAAAATGCAATGACTGGAGCTAGGCACTTTGAGAATACCCTGGGCGCAGTAGATAAGCCAAAGGGCAGTGCAGAGAACTGATAGTGCATGTAGCCTGCTCTGAATCGTAGGTATCTTCTGCAAGATTCCCTTATTGGGATGTGCTGGTAGGCTTCCTTTAAATTCAGAATTGTCAACAAGGCATTTTTGCCTAGCATGGGAAGCAGCTGATGAAGAGTTAGCATTTTGAGTTTTGGGATTACCAAAAAGGTGTTTAGAATAGACAGGTCCAGGATAGGATGCCAAGAATTGTCTTTTCTGGGTACCAGGAAAAGTCTTGAGTAGAAACCTTGCCCCCATTCTTCTTCTGGGACAGGTTGAATAGCCCTGATGCTTAGAAGAGAAAGAACTTGCTTTTGAGCCTCTGCCCACTGATTTGGGGGTAGGTCTGGAAAACCGTTTGGGGTTGGTAAGGAGTGGAAGTGGAATCTGTATCCTTGGGAAACTATATTTAAAACCGATTTGTCTTGGGTAATGAGTTCCCAATTTTTTGCATGCAGGGCGATCTGTCCCCCTAAAGGAACAGTCAGTAGAGCAGGGCTTGGAAGGTTTAAAGTTAAGTCATTGTGACAGTTTACCATAGGGGGTGTCTTACTACTTCCAGCTTTGGAAGTGGGAGCCTCCCACTGCTTAGGACTGTGAGTACCTTGGGACTGAAGCCTGGGTGTTCTGCTTGTTCTGGGTTTGGACTGAGAAGGCCTGGAAGAGGCAGGAAAGGACCAGTTCTTAGAAGGCCAATGCCTACTAAATCTGGGAGGCTGTACTTGCAGGGAATCTTTAACAGTTTGCATAGATTTAGCTTTTTCCTCCATCTTTTTAAGTACTACTTCTGCTTTGTTGCCAAACAGGCGGTCTTGCTTTAAGGGAGCATCCAGTAATTTAGCTTTAACATGATCTGGCAAACATTGCTCCTTAAGCCAGGCATGCCTTCTAAGTACAGACCTAGTGACAGCAGCCCTGCAAGATGCCTCTAATGAATCAAAACCACATTGCAAAGTATGTTTTCCAACTTATTCAGCAGAATGCGTTAAATCCTGTAATTCTTTATTTTCAGCACAGTTAGGAATCAACATCATTTTCTGTTTAAGCAATCCGATAATATGTTGCTGATACTTTTAACATATGAAACTGGCAGTTTAAGGCCCTTATGGCCAAAGTTGCAGAAGTGTATACCTTCTTACCCCATCTATCCAGGGCCCTGGAATCTCTATCAGAGGGGGTAAGGTTTTTGACAGTAGTAGCCTTAATGCCTTTGGGTCCCTGTGAAATGGTCTCAAGATCCGCAGTAGGATTCTTAAAGAGGCACTTGAGAGTCAGGTACCCTTTAATACCTATCAGGTTTTCTGGGAGCAGGAGTTAGAGTCTGGGGCTAGGTTAGATTCCGAGAAGGCATCATCTACAATATCCAGTACAGGAAGGATAGCTAAAGGCCTGTGTTGAGGTAGGAGTAATCCTGGCTTTCCGGGCGGAAATGCTCTCTAAGAGTATGCAAGGCTTCACCAAAAGAGAAATCCTCTGGAGGGGAAGCAGAGGGAATGGAGTCCTCTGCATCAGAATCCTCATAGGTAGATAAGGGCAACTCCTGGTCATCAGAGATAACAGAAATTCCAGAATCCTGATCAGAAGAATCAGAAGGAAAATCAGTCCTAGGTCTCTTAGAGGGAGAAGGGTGGCTTCCCCTGATTAGAGTAATAAGGTCTTCAGCCATTCTTATCATTTGTTTTTTAGGCATAGGGGCCTGACCATGCGGTCTGGGTGTCAGTTTTCTAGGCATGGATTGAGTTTTAGGCCTTGAAGAAGAAGATGGCGTCGGTTTAATATGCAAGTCAGTAGGCCTGAATACACCCTCAGAAGCCGGTGCCTGCACAGTGGCTCCGGACCCATCCAAGGTAGAGACATCCACAGGTTCCACAGTTGAAGAAGCATCTCGCGGCATTCCAGACTCCGTATGGGTCTCAGTAGAGGCCTGTGAATCTGAAGTAGCGGGTTTCAGGGGCTGCGAAAGCAACTCACTGAGTACCGGTGAATTAGTGACTAGCTTAGTAGAAGCGTTGTTGGCAGCTTTGGACCTATGCGGTCTGTCTCTCTCTCTGCGTTTTTTCAGAATTTCAGTAGTTGGGTGGCTTACCGAAGCCATTTATGGATATTTGAACCGAGTACCAAAATATTTAGAAGCGAAAATGAACCGATGACGAATAGTTTGAATTTTGAATAAGGCACAAAACCAACAGCGAGGTACGTCGTGGTTTGGGCCTAAGCAAGGAATGTAGTACGAATGAAAATACAATTGTTAACTTTTACTGACATCGGTTTAGAGGAAGAAAAAGGATCCCCAGTGGGGTACTTAGCTTAGTTGAAGACTTCGGATCTGAAACTCGAAAACAAAAATTTCAGGAGTCGGCCGACCGACACTTGCGAACTGCTTCTGCTTCGGGCACCGCACGGCAAGAAAGACTGATGTAATGGCGTCGGCTGCATGCTTTATACCCCTGACTACCTGATGTCATGGACGATGAGACAGCAACCGATGCAGGACCCAAGACTTTGATTATCAGGCCGACTGAGGGCTACCTGCAAGCAGATAACCCAAATGTGATGACTGCAACAGTGAGTACACTCGAACATGTACATTTATGGTAAGTGTACAGAACTGTACTTTTCATTCCCTCCAGCCCCCTGGTTTTCTCTCTCTTTCTCTCTCTCTCTAAACTCTCTATGCCTTTTACTATCCCCCCCCCCCCCGCCCTTCAGTGGTATTGGTATTGATATTTTCTTTTTACCGGTGTTGTTTTCCCCCACCATAACTTGGCTCCCTATTGGGGGGCTCCTGACATTTGGGGCAAGAAAAACTGATGTAATGGCGTCTGCTGCCTGTTTTTATACCCCTGACGACCTGATGTCAGTCCTGGAGCAACAGCATCCGACGCAGAAATACTAAGTCTGTGGTGTTTGGGCCGACTGAGGGCTACCTGCAGGTAGATAACCCAAGTGTGATGACTGCAACAGTGAATACACTCGAACATCTACGTTTATGGTAAGTGTACACAATTGTACTTTCCTTGCTTTGAGCTCCAGCCTTTCTGTATGTGTTTGCCTGGTTTCTTTTTTATAGTAGAGTGTCATGTATATGTTACTGTTGGGGCAGCAAACTTTATCTGAGGTATACCAGGAGAGTGGGACATTATGGGTAAAGGGAGTAGTTTGAGAGATGGATCTGTGAGTCTAGTAAAAGTGGCTGAGTCAGATCCAAGCATCAGTTGTTGAAGAACGAAAATGGACAACACAGATGCACCGTTATGGTGAGTGCGTAACTTTTGTTTCTTCTAGAGATTCCGAAGGGCTCTCCAAAGATTACTCTAGTAACTCTCTTTTGGCTCAGGCAACAATGAATGTTCAATATTAGATCATTGTTGCAGTAACTTAAGTTAATAGGGTTATATCCTGCCAAGGATATGACCATTTGTCCAGCTTTTCAAAGTTTAAGAGCACCTTCCATAAGCTCTAACTGCCAGGAGCTCCATATATAAGAGAGTTAGTATGCCAAAAACACCAGATCTTTCTTGCCATCAAAATGCCCTCCAGTTGTGGGCTTCGTCGGACTGATGGTTGAATAGCAATCCTTCAAGGCCGGTCAGAAAAGTCCACCTCTGGGGAAACGTTGTACTATTTTCATTTTCTGAGGAGAACCAGCGTATTTTTTTTCTGAGAAATAGCATGCTTTTTAGCTAGGAAAATTTATTTTCTGGGACTGTCATTACTTGTCAGGGGATTTTTATTGTGAATACTTGTGCGAACAGACTGGGGGAAATGGTTTTATCTTGTTTCTATTGTTACAGATGTTATTATTTTAGGTGTAGGAATTGTACTTTTAGGGAACTTGTCAGTGTGTTTTCTTATCTCCAAACCACCTTTTTTCTTCTGATAAGTTTTACTGACTCTGCTAGTCTCCCCTGTGTCATCACCGATTCTTTCTCACCTAAATCCATGAATCAGTTATCAGTCTCCTGGTTTTGCCTTCCTCTGTCTGCTAGAAGTGTACTGGGGAGGCTTAGGTGTCAGGTGTCTTCTCCTCTGCCAATGAAGAGTGATTTTGCTGTGGCTGGACCTGGTTCCTAGGACCACTCATTTTCCCCCAGTCCCTCTGGTGTAGTACGTACAGTCACTAAAGACCGTGGGCTAGATGCATTCTCTTCACTGTAGGGATATCCTCTGTGAGCAAAGAGCAGCCACTCTTGTTGGTCTTGGGGGAAGGGTAGCTGAAAAAGCTTGTCTGATTCCCCAGGATAGATTCTCTATCTTGGTTCAGTCTTTTTCCCGGAAGTCTCCCAGGAAAAAAATATTAGTTACTTCTGTGTCAATTTCTGTGAACAGGGAAGACTTGCTAGGATTTGCTAGCGTTAATCTCTGTATTTAATTTTACCAACTCCTGTTTTGACTGAAAAAGGGAGTTCCCTTTTCTGATGCTTATTTTCAGTCAGAAGAGCAGGGATTTGAGGAAAAATGTGGTACTTCACTGTGTTATTTACAAGATTAAGATTCTGATTCTAAGGAAAGTGTTTCAGATTTCCCTACAGAAGACCTGTTTTTTTCCGAGACTATAGCTAAAATGAAGTTTTAATCGAAGTTTTTTTTTTAATGGGAAGCATGAAATCCTGATTTTCCAGCAGTAGTATTATGATCTGTTACAGTTATTCTACAGTCTCCAAATGTCCCTTCTGTTTTATCTGCTTTAGAGGATATTTTCTGACAGCTTGCAGTCACTGTCCTAGGATGTCTAAGTTGTACAAAGTACTTCCGACTCACAAATCTCTGTATTCAATCCCTAAAGTAGGCTGTGCAGTGATTCTTTAGCTAAAACTGAGTTGGCTAGACATGTTATTAATGTCAATGCCATTCTCTCTGACAAGGATGGAAAAGCTTTTGACAAATTTGGGAAGAAAGTTTTTTTTCCTGCCACTTTAACATTTAGAACTTTAAACTGCTAGCTCACATGTTAAGGTTTTTGCTTTTGTCTTTTGATAGGAAAGTTTACTGTTCACCTTCAGGATTTTGAGGTTAAAAATTATTTGAATGTCTATATTGTATCCTTTTCCCATGTAATTAAACCTTCTTTTGACACTGCTGCTGAGTCTGTCTTCAGAGCTACTGCTTCTGGGTCAGTCATGAGAAGATTTGCTTGGTTATGATGTCCTTCAAGGATGCATCTGCAGTCATCACATGTGGGTTGTCCTGCCTCAGGCAGCCCTTCGGTCGGCCGGATTCCAAAGTCTGGGTCCGGCGTCGGCTGATGTCGCCCTTTCCCCGACGTCAGAGCGCCTGGGGTATAAAAGCGTCAGCCGGCGCCATCTTCCCCAGTCTTTCTTGCCACGTGGTGCCCGAAGCAGAAGCAGTTCGCAAGTGCCGGTCGGCCAGCTCCTGTAATTCAGCGACCGAAGACTTCAAAAGCTAAGTACCCCGTTGGGGACTCTTTCTTGCCTCAGCCGATGTCAGATAAAGTTAATAATTGCTTAACTTGTGGGAAACAAATACCTCATAAGTATTTCCACTCTTACTGCCTCCCCTGCCTAGGCCCAGACCACGACGTCTCGGCCTGTTCAGCCTGTGCTTCCTTCAACCGACACACTCTTAGACGCCGGGCGGAGTTTGCAGAGGAATTTTTTGGGGCTAGTTTTTCATACAATATGCCGTCGGAGACTCCGACTTCACATTTAACAAAGAAACGGAAGGACAAGGACCGACACACGCGGGCCGCGGTTTCAGCTGAAACCACGGCCAGGCCTACTGCGAGTGTCTCGGTCTCTGCTGAAACCGAGTCCTTGGTACTTCCGACCCCCGAAACCGCTCAACTGACAACCTTGGCTCCGGAGGCCCCTGCTGAGTCGGTTATTGAATTTCCTTCAGAAACTGGTGTCTTGGAAACTTCCGACACCATTCCTCTAGACAAAACTACACCAGCACGTGGTGCAGCTAGGCCTCCTGCATCCATGTCCATAAAGGCTTTCACCAGGGCTAAAGCTGCTAACATACAAAAACTATGCCTCACAGGGTTATTCCTCAGGGACCCTCTACAAGTTCACAGATTCTAACTTTAGCAGAGGACCTCATTTCCTTAATTAGGGGCTCTCAACCCCATCCGGACAGGGGCTCTCAACCTCCTCTAGACAAAAGACCCAGGGTTGAGCCCTCTGATCCCCACTCCTCAGAGGAGGCCTCTGTTGGCTCTGCTCTCTTGGACTACCAGGAGGAGGCTTTTTCGGCCTACGAGGATTCTGATGCAGAGGATTCAATCCCTTCGGCCTCCCCTCCTGAAGAACTATCCTTCGGGGAGACCCTTCACACTATGAGAGAGCATTTCAAATGGCAGGGCCAGGAATTCTCTGATTCCAGGAAAAGATTAAGAACTTTTCTGCATTTACCTCAGCATAGACCTTTGGCTATTCCACCTGTTTTGAATGTCATTGATGATGTGTACTCTGAGTCTAGCATAACCCCTGACACTCTTCCTCAGGCCCCTGTCAAACCCGATAGGTACTACAGGGTCCCGGACTCGCATCTTTTTCTTTACAAGGCCCACTCTGCTGATCCAGAAACTATTTCCCAGGGCCCTAAATGGGTTGCAGCTGCCACTACTAAAAATCCGCTCCCCTCTGAAAGGGAGTCCAGGGCTTTAGAGAGATGGGGTAAAAAAGTGTATACTTCTGCTAATCTTTCTATGAGGGCATTAAATTGTCAATTTCATATGATACAGTACCAAGAGTATTTGTTAGATGAATTGCATAAGAAACTGTCTTCACCTGAACCCCTAGATCGCAAATCACTTCAGGATCTGGTACATAACTCCCAGCAGGTTAGCAACCATTTCTTACAGTGTGGTTATGATGCATTGGAAGCTTCATGTAGGTCAGCTATGACAGGTGCAGTCATACGTAGGCATGCTTGGCTGAAGGAACAATCTCTGCCAGACCATGTTAAAGCTAAGCTTCTGGATGCTCCACTGAAACTATTTCCCAGGGCCCTAAATGGGTTGCAGCTGCCACTACTAAAAATCCGCTCCCCTCTGAAAGGGAGTCCAGGGCTTTAGAGAGATGGGGTAAAAAAGTGTATACTTCTGCTACTCTTTCTATGAGGGCATTAAATTGTCAATTTCATATGATACAGTACCAAGAGTATTTGTTAGATGAATTGCATAAGAAACTGTCTTCACCTGAACCCCTAGATCGCAAATCACTTCAGGATCTGGTGCATAACTCCCAGCAGGTTAGCAACCATTTCTTACAGTGTGGTTATGATGCATTGGAAGCTTCATGTAGGTCAGCTATGACAGGTGCAGTCATACGTAGGCATGCTTGGCTGAAGGAACAATCTCTGCCAGACCATGTTAAAGCTAAGCTTCTGGATGCTCCACTGCTCAGGAGGTCTTAAAGAAATTTGAGGAAAAGGCAAAATCTGTACAAACAGTCAAAGATTTTCTACAAGTCCAACCACCAAGATTCAGCAGAAATTGGCCTACCAAGAATTGGTCCTTTCCGGACACAGAAAGATTTCAGAGAGGCAAGAACAGGCGTGCCAGAGGTAGAGGGCAAGCTAGAGGCTCCTACAGAGGACGTCGATGGCAGCCTCCCAACCAGAGAGGTAGTGCAGGACCTACAACTGCCGCACAAGGACAGACTCAATGACTTTGCTTTGACTCTGCCAACCAGGGCTCAATTAGAAGCACCTTTGGGCGGAAAGCTTTCTTTATTCTCAGAAGATTGGCACAGTATTACAAGAGACAAATGGACACTGCAAATAATAGACAAAGGATACAGGTTCCATTTTCACACACTGCCAAAAAGAAAAGGCATGCCAGACTTGCCACCAAATCAAAGGGCAGAGGCTTTGAAACAAATCGCCAACTTAATGCAAATGAAAGCTATAGAAAAGGTTCCTCTTTCAGAACAAGGCCAAGGATTTTATTCCAGACTATTCCTTGTTCCAAGAAAAGAAAATCAATGGAGGCCTATTCTCGACTTGTCCGCACTGAATACTTATCTCATTGTGCCAAAATTCAAAATGCTGACTCTACAGCAACTCCTTCCCATGCTGGGCAAGGGGGTCTTGGCTGGTGACTCTAGACCTCAAGGAGGCATACCTGCATGTCCCTATCAGACAAAGTTGCAGAAGACACCTCAGATTTCTTGCAGGTTCAGAGCATTATCAATTCTCAGCATTGCCCTTTGGCTTATCTACTGCGCCCAGAGTATTCACGAAATGCCTGGCATCAGTAATTGCACACTGCAGACTTCAGGGGATTCAAATATACCCATATCTGGATGACTGCCTTATACAAGCGGACAGCCAACAAACTTTGGTAAAGGACTTGAATTATGCCATCCACCTACTGCAGGCCTTGGGATATACAGTCAACATTCACAAATCAAGACTTGTTCCATCCCCAAGAATAACTTTTCTGGGTGCGGATCTAGACACAACCACCCAAATGGCTTTTCTCACAGAAGAAAAACAAAGACAACTACCGGATTACTTCAAGAATCTGACAAGACAAACTCAGCTGACTGCAAGGAAAATCCTGCAGGCCCTGGGTTACATAGCATCTTGCATTCTTCTGATTCCACAAGCAAGGCTGCATATGAGGAAACTACAATGGTACCTAAGGAGTTTATGGACTCAGCACAGTCACAGCTTAGAAACTTTGATCCCACTCATTCCATGCCTCCAAAAGGAATTTCTGTGGTGGGCTCAAGCAAGCCAGTCAAACAGGGGTCTGCCCTTCAGCAAGCCAATAGCCAGCCAAACCATTACAACGGACGCTTCAGACCACGGTTGGGGAGCACACATGGAGGGCAGATGTATTCAAGGACTATGGTCACAAAAGGAGCTACGCATGCACATAATCCAAAAGGAAATGCTGGCAGTAATACATGCAATCGAGGCCTTCAAACTCTTTCTGCATCAAGGCCACCTGCTAATAAGGACAGATAACACCACAGTTATGTGGTACATAAACAAGCAAGGAGGCACCCATTCCTACCCTCTTTGCAGACTGGCAATGAATCTATGGGAACTTTCCTTGAAACTCAATATAGACCTGCAATCCCAGTTTGTGCCAGGAAAAGACAATATACTGGCGGACAGCTTAAGCAGAAATATCATGGATGCACACGAATGGATGCTGCACCCAGACATCTTCCTACAGATAACACAATCGTGGGGAAGGCCAGACATAGATCTTTTTGCCTCCCCCCACAATCATCAGCTGAAGAAATTCTGCTCAAGGACATACCACCCACAAGCATGGAAAGTGGACGCCCTATCTTTCAGCTGGAGAACTCTAACAGAGTATGCATTTCCACCTCTTCCATTAATGACCAAGGTCTTACTGAAGATCAGGACAGAGCAGCCAAAAGTGATTCTGATAGCTCCGGACTGGCCAAGACAGCACTGGTACCCACTGTTAAAGAGCATGTCACGCACGAAACCATGGCCTCTTCCTCAATGGCCACTTCTCCTGACACAGCACAATTACAAAACTCTGCATTCCAACCTGAAAACCTTGCAACTAACAGCCTGGAAAATACCTTTACTCCTCCTCAGGATAAGCTATCCAAGAGAGTGAAGGATATCATCATGGAAGCTCGCCGGCCATCCACAAGAAAGGCATATTCAGCAAAATGGAAAAGATTTCACACTTGGAGCACCACAAAGGGCCTAGATGCGACAGTGATGAACATGGCACATATCCTGGAATACTTGGCAGAAATGCTCCACAATGGCCTGTCTTACTCTTCCATTAAAATTCATGCCTCAGCAATTTCAGCAGAGTACAATACTGATCCACCTGTCTTTTCTCATCCTCTCCTAAGACAGTTTCTAAGAGGAATTAAAAACATCAATCCTCTAAGGAAACCTCCAGTGCCTACTTGGGACCTTAACCCGTGTTGGAAAAACTAACTCTGCCTCCCTTTGAACCAGCAGCATCTGCAGAACTACAGTTCCTGTCTTGGAAGACCGCCTTCCTTCTGGCCATAACCTCAACAAGAAGAGTATCTGAGTTACAGGCCCTCATGGCAGTACAGCCATTTCTTATTTTTCATCAGGACAGAGTCTCATTGAGAACCAATCCTTCATTTATGCCAAAGGTGGTATCCAGGGTCTCATTAAACCAAGCTATTCACCTGCCTACCTTCTTTCCAAATCCACAAAGCAAAGGGGAGAAACTTCTGCACACCCTGGACATACACAGACAGTTGCGCTACTACTTGGACAGAACTAAAAGCTACAGAAAAACTGACCAGCTGTTGGTAGCATATGCTGCTGGTGCACAAGGAAAAGCAATTTCCAAACAGACAATTTCAAAATGGATAGGGAATTGCATTCGTTTTTGTTATTCCTTTCATGGAAAAACTGTGCCAGCTAACATTAGACCTCATTCCACCAGAGCCACAGCCACAGCCACCTCCACAGCCTTCTTAAGAGGGGTGGCTACCAAGGATATTCTAGAAGCTGCTACATGGAGCTCCGTGCATACATTTTCCAAGCATTACAATTTACCTTTATATTCCAGATCCAGAGCAGGCTTTGCTACGGCAGTCCTGCAGGGCATTTTAGCTACACCATCCTTTACATAGATCCTCCACCCCCAGATTGGCTATGGTATTCTATCCATATGTGATGACTGCAGATGCATCCTTGAAGGACATAGTACAGTTTTGTACCTACCATAAATGTAGATGTCCGATAGGTATGCATCTGCAGTCAGGTTTACCCTCCTCCTTCCCTCTTTGGTATTTATTGGGTACTTTTCCCTCTCATAGCTAGCTGGGGTTATCTATTATGGTGTATTTGTTTTATATATATATATATATATATATATATATATATATATATATATATATATATATATATATATATATATACATACACATATATATTTCTGTGCATGTTTGGAATTTATTGCATTTCTCCAAATTTAGCCTTCCTTTGAGGGCACCTGGCATCTGCGGCAAGAAACACTGAGGAAGATGGCATCGGCTGACGCTTTTATACCCCAGGCACTCTGACGTCGGGGAAAGGGCGACATCAGCCGACGCCGGACCCAGACTTTGGAATCCGGCCGACCGAAGGGCTGCCTGAGGCAGGACAACCCATATGTGATGACTGCAGATGCATACCTATTGGACATCTACATTTATGGTAGGTACAAAACTGTACTTTCTCAAAGTCTATCAGAAGTTAAGACTGTTATTTTAAATTCTCTCCTCGAAAAAGAAGTATTATTTGGCCTTTCTGCAGCTGAGGTTCTTAAAAGATAAGAGAGGAAAGCTTTTTCAAGGGGTGGCCCAAATCTTTCATCATGTGTTTTTCAAAGACCAGTCTCAGCAGCAAGGTATCAGTAAACAGGATTTTTAAAAGCAAAGGTAAAAAACATTTGAAAAAAATGGGAAAACCTCTTCAAATCAAAGACAGTATTTTTAGTCAGAATGTCTGTTTGCCTTTTCAGGCTCTCTTCCTTCCCACCCTGGTAGTCTCTCCCTCACTTTGAGTCTGCATCCTCCGTTGTGGCACTAGAATTATTTTAGGCAAACAAGTTCCTAAAGTCATTCATCAGGGTGCAGTTGGCAATGAGAGTCCCCCCCCTTCCTTCCATTTCAAGGGATTCATCCCTGCCAGGAAACCAAATATTTCTGTGTAGTCCAGTTCTGAAACAACTGATGTTATGTTGTCCTGTCTCACCTTTTGGGTTTGGAGCCGATCCTGTGTCCTGTGCTGAATACTTAGCTGAAAGTCTCAAACCTGGCTCGTGGCAAGAATGTATCCCACAATGCAGTGATGTAATTCCCTAGATAGTGTTTGCTGCTTTATGAGGTTGGATGTGCTTATCTTGGCTGTGGCTAAGTTGTGATATTTTTTTCTATTTACCTTTGTCAAAACTTGCTATTTTTTCATATATTTAGCTTTATTATTACTAGGTTTAACTCGCTGTGTCTCTTTGCTGCTGCTTGTTAAATAGTGATAGTTGCTTCCCCTTTAGCATGGATTTTGCCGTCGCTTTCTAGGCTCCTTTGGTATCCCGTGTAGTAGTTGTTGTTCGTTGTTAGCACGTTTAAGTTAGAGAGCTGTACGCCCGTTTAAGTTAGAGTGCTTGTACTGTTTTTTTGTTTTGTGTGGAAAATAGAACCGTTTTAGTTAGAGGTTCTATTTTTCTTTCCCTGGTCGTTGTCCTGTAATAACCTTTAGTTTAGCTTTAGCATATTAGTCTTAGCTAATATTTTTTGTTGTTGTGGTTTTGCTGTCGCCCTTAAGGTCTTATTTGGAAAATGTCTAAAGACCAAAAAGAGAGAGACCACAAGCCTTCGGGCTTTAAAAAATGTCAAAAGTGCTCGCAAAAAATGTCCATCGCAGATAGACATGTTGTTTGTTTATTGCCTTGGTGCCATTCATCTCCAAGAAGACTGCACCTTCTGTCATTCATTTAGTGCTAAAGTTCTTCAGGAAAGAAGAAACAAGTTGATTCTAAAAGGACTTTTAAAGCCTTTTTTGATGAAGCCATTCATAGCTCTTCCTCCTCTTCTTCGTCTCCTTCTTCAAAAAAAGGATAAATCTCATAGAAGACAATCTCCAGCTACATCAGCTCAGTCAGAGCCGCCAGTCAAACTCCCAAAAATTTCAAATGCTACTACTTCCTCGGCTCCACAGTCTTCGGAGCCGTCAGAAATCCTTTGGTTGATAGGCCTGGTACTTTGGCTCCAAAGCCTTTGGAGCCACAAGATACCTCCACTCAGAGCCTGCCCATTGAGATTTCAACGGTTTCTCCGACCTTGAGATCACCAATCCTCCATAGGTCTCGATCTCCTTCCCTATCTTTCAGGTTTACAAGAAGCTTATCAGATGATGACTGGGAACGGGTGGTGTGTAGACTTCAAGTCGCTGGCGCTGACTAAATTATTCTCGGCTCCCACCCATTTGGTTTCAGAGCCTGCTGTGCCCACTGTTGTTCCTCCTCCGAGCCAAGCTGGTCCTTTGGCGCCAGAGTACTCAATACCACTTACTGTGGACCCTTCGGTTCCGGGACCCCCTTCGGTGTTCACGGAGCCGACATCTGCTCTGAGTCTTATGGCACCGTCCGGTCAGTCTGGGAGCCGGGGTTCCCTGGTCGGCCCCAATCCTCTTCAGTGCCGAGCCTACCCCTCAGAGCATCAGCTCGGGTTAGCTCAGCTCCCACTTCAGCCACTGGTCCATTCTCATTGGCTCCGTTGCCTTCCTCTGTCTCCTTGGAGCCAAGGGAGTCTTCGGAGCCAGCGGGATCTGCCTTTGAGCTGATGAGCGTGTTGTCTACCCATTCAGCACCACAGAGGGATACCAGTACTCATCCCCCCAAGGCACCGGCGACTGTCTCAGCACCACCCATTCCTCAAGACATCAGAGACCCAGAACCTCAGGATCCCTCATTGGGTGAACCCTGCTCATCCTAGGCCTCCCCAGAATATCCTTCTGAGGAGCTACCTAGGAAAAGAACCTGTAAGAGGAAGGATGTTGACTGCCCAGATGAGTCCATCACTTCAGACACTGACCTCGATGAGTCGGAAGGGTCCCCACGGTGGTCCTCTGACGATATCTCATTTGCAGATATTCTAGAGATCCTCAAACAAAGAGGCGGCTGGCTTTTGGGTCTCAACCTTCAGTTTCCTGGGTGTCTCCGCGTTTCGATGAAATATAAAAAAAACTTTAAAAAGATAATAAGTTACTGTAGGTGTCTAGCTACGTTTCCCTCTTAGCCTGCTACTCTAGAAAGTACCTGGTCTAAAGCAGAAATAACTGGCTCTACCCACAGTTAGGGACAGCAGCTGCTCCCCACCCCCATCAGCTGTAAATACATTCCCCAGTTAAATTTTTACTTTTCAATTATCAGTAAACCAAGATAAAATTCTAGGCGAAAAAAAGGTAACCCAGTAGATACACTGGAATTGCCCACTAATAAAATAGAGGCAAAACGATACTTAAACTGCCACTTTCTGTCTGTTTCAAACTAGGTATCTACCTAGAAAGGACATAGCTGAAATCAGGTCTATAGACTGATTTTCCTACTAGATTCAAATAACTCCTAACAATTTGGCTATTTAGACACTTACGGCTATTTAGCCGCTTACCCTGCAGTCTTTAGCCTGGGGGGTTCTAGCCTGCTCCGTTCACTACGCTCACTTCGCTCCGCTCCCTGTCCCCTATTTCCACCCACCCTCAGTACCTCTACATTTATTCTTAGCATTAATACCAACCCTAATTACCACCAATTATTCTACACCACTAGTCACCCCCTCTCCCTACATCCAACACAATCATGCTACTACCTAATATAACAACAATCCTAACCTGCTTAGTTCTAGCTCACATTACATCCTACCAGTGCTCCACAGTCACATGCCCCAACAACTTCCACTGTACTCTCTCAACACCCTCCCTCAAACATTTACACTGTAACTACACAACCTCTACCACCAAAAACATCCTCCCAATACACACACTCCATTACCAAACGCCTTACACACTAAAAATAAAATATCCCTAAGATACTATAAGCAATTTACTGTGTATATAAAACATATCCTAAACAACCTCTGTAAACTAGCCCTCGCTGGAGACATCCTTCCAAACCCTGGTCCTCCCAAATCCAACCCAACCACAAACCCTAGTCCAAGCAACCCCCCCCCCCCCCACAACTCAACTCCTAGATAACAAAAAAAAAAAAAAACAACAGACCTACTTATAATGTCCCTAAACATCAGAAGCATATGCAATAATGTCCAAGAACTGCATGCCAGCATAAGCATATATTCCCCAGATATTCTCTTCATAACTGAAACCTGGCTCAAACCTTACATCAAAAGTGAGGAAATACTTCCACCTGAATACATCATCCTTCGCATAGACAGATTGTCCAAAAAAGGAGATGGTGTAGCATTGATATTTAAACACCATCTCAATATTCAACTTCTGAACACATCTGCCCCTCACTACAACAATGAAGAAATCCTTTATGCCAATCTCAAACTAAACCCAAACAAAACAATCAATATCATAGGATGCTATTTCCCACCAGGGCAAAATATTACACCCCTAGAAAATCATTTGAGCTGGGCTACACTATCTCTACCCCAGGAAACCATCATTCTTGGCGACTTTAACATCAACTGGCTGTCCTGTAATAACAATCTCCCAACCATTCACCTTAATCTCCATGGGTTCACTCAACTCATCCAATCCCCTACCTGAATCAACAAAAACCCTAACAATCATACCTTACTTGACTGGATCCTAGTCAAATAAAAGTCCCTCACTCTTACCTAGCAGGCTGCTTACCTGACAGTCTTAGTGACCACTCCTCCACTTTCCTAATTCGGCACCACACAAACAGTCTCAAGCCCATTATCCACAGGCAAATACGGAACAAGTCCAACTTCAACCCTGACTCATTCAACTCCTTCATCTCCTACCTGCAAAAAATTAACTGGTCACCACTAAAATACCTCAATATAGATGAGGCTGTCAACTTCTTCAACAGTACCTTATTCTCCATCCTAAACACCCATGCTCCTGTAAGAAATGCCAAAGTCAGATCCAGGTGTGCCCCATTGTTACAAAAGACCACCAGAACCCTAATGAAATCCAGAGATAAGGCCTGGGAGCACTGGCTACTAACAAAGAATAACTCAGATAGGCAATCATTCCTTGAACTGCACAATAAAGCCAAAAAGCATATAAAATTAGACAAATCCCTCTACTATAAATCCACCGTAAACTCTACCAGCCACAGCTCTAAGCAATTCTGGTCCACTATTAACACTATCCTCCACCCAGGGAAGGTTGATACCCCCCAGCCATCCATTCCCCCCTCCTCCAGCAGTATTACTGAATCCTTCAGCAAACACTTCACTGAAACTATAACATCTCTAAACAAACAACACTTCCCTACAACAGCCCCCCAACTCCTAACCCTAAACCCCCCACTTCTCTTTTCTTCTTCACCTCAGTACCTACCTCCAACATAAAAAGACTATTGTCAAAACTTAAACCCACCAAACTCGCAGTTGACATCCTCCCCTCTGAATACTTGAAAATTGCAGCTGATACACTAGCCTCCCCAATTTCAATTCTAATCAACCGTTCCATAACAGAAGGCTATGTTCCCTCGATATGGAAAATATCCCACATCATTCCACTCCAAAAAGGCACCCCTTCCACCAAGCTCTCCAATTACCGCCCCATTGCTATCATCTCCCGTCTCTCCGAGATACTTGAAAAATGTATCAACACCCAGGCCTCCAACTACCTCCTAGCTAATAATCTCCTCTCCAAAACCCAACATGGTTTCAGGCCATATCACAGCACTACTTCCGCTATGCTCTCCTTCACCAACACTGTACTTCATCACAAAGACAATGGCCTCTTCTCTACTGCCATATTTCTAGATCTCTCAAAGGCCTTTGACATGTTATCTCATAAGCTACTACTCTCTACTCTCCCCAACCTCTCCTTCTCACAATCAGCCTGTAACTGGTTCCACAGCTATCTACACAGACACCAGCAATCAGAAATTTGGGACGATAACCTGTCACCTCGCCTCCCACTTACTCTCGGAGTTCCCCAAGGGTCTATCCTTGGCCCTCTGCTAGTCGCACCTTTCACTAACAACCTACATACTGCCACCACACAAGCATCTCTTATACAGTACACAGATGACTCTACTCTCATCTGCTATGCCCCCACTCTACCAGAACTTCAGCAAACCACACAGAAATCATTCTCTTCTGTAGAAAGCTGGCTATCTAATGCTCAGCATCTACTCATCCCAAGTAAGACAAAACTTCTCCTGTTTCAACCTTCCAAAGCCAGCCAAAACATCCCAAATTTCTCGCCAAAGACAATACCATCATCTCTCCATCAGAACACACAAAATTACTCTGTGTGGAAATAGACAACAAACTTAGATTTGACACCCACATATCTCTCACAATAAAAAAAGTTCACAAGAAACTTGGTGCATTATATCGAAGCCGCCAATTCCTAACCAAGGCGGCTAGAATCTCCATAGCCAATTCCCAGCTAATCTCCACCCTAATCTATGCATCCCCCATACTTACCACCCTTGGACAGACAGACTTACACAAGCTGGATGCTTGTTGCAACAAAATTGCTATATTTGCCACTGGAACCTCCTACCACAGCCATCATTGTATCTCCCTTAAAGAACTGAACTCCTTCATTTTAATCAACTCACCCTCGCTCATAAACTTATTAACCACCCCCATAACATCCCTTCCCTTCAAACTCTTCTCCAACCCTATCACTTCACTAGGCCCCTAAGATCAAGCAAAAAAATCAACTCACTGTTGTCAAACCCAAAAACTCAGCAGGAGAAGCCATATTTTCATGTACCATATCTAAACTTTGGAACAATCTTCCACTCTCTATAACTACTGTACCTTCCAGCAGCCGTTTCAAGACTGCACTGAAATTCCACTTAAATTTGCACTGGCTTTGTCCTTGTTCTAATCCACCCTTACCCCCCGCAACCTAGATTCTTAACCCAACTATACTGCCGCCACTAGTAACCACAGTCAGAATTAGTTAGTTGTCTTTACATACTTTAAAATCTTGTCTGACAACTTTGTTACTAATATTATAAACGACAAGAAACTATCTTAACTTGCAACATTTACTGTATATGTTGTATCTTTCGGCTTTTCCCGGTTAGGGGTCGCCACGGCGGAACTCCGGTCTGCTAATGATTGGCAGTAGATTTTTATGTGCCGAGTTGCCGGCCCTGATGCACAACCTTCAACGAAGGTACGCCCATTCACGCATGTCTCCACACAGAAGATGCTCCAGCTGAGAATCGAACAGGACAACGTCTTACTGTGAGGCGACAACGCTACCGCAGCGATAATTAATATCTTGTTACTGTATTAAAGCCAACAACCTGTAATGTTTACTATTGCTGCAACTGTGTATCTCTATTTATCATGTACATGATGTGGAGCTTTTCTCCCTGGGCATCCACTGAAAAAGGACCTGCATCCAGTTGGAATTTCCCGGTAAACAGATGTAAATAAAATAAACTAATGGACCTGGTTAGTCGAAAAGCATGGGAGTCACGTGATGCTACGGAACCGGTCCCTCAGAGGCCAAACAAATTTTTGTCCGCTCCTTTGGGCAAGGAATTTCTAACAAAGGGAGTGCCAGTAGATGCAGTGGTGGTGGCAGCAGCCACCAAGAAGGAACTTGCAGAGATTTCCTCATCTGTTCATCCTCCGAATAAAGACTCTGGAAAGATGGACAGATACGGGAAGTGTATCTTTTCTTCAGTGACTTTCTCACTCCGATCGCTGAACTACTTATCCCATTTCATGAGGCTACAAAGAGATCTCCTGAAAGAGTTAGGAGATACTCTACCAGGTTCATTAGCTGCGAGGGTGAATGAGAAGGTCTCCTCCCAGCTGTGTACCTTAAATTTCATTGTCAACTCCTCCATGAGGCTCATATCATATGCAACAGATGGAGCCAGCAGGGCAGTGGGTTCTGGAGTTTCCCTTAGGAGACACTAATGGATGCGCTTGTGCAATTTTGCAGAGCCCTTTAAGTCTACCTTTACTAACGCCCATTTTGATGGTTCCTCACTCTTTGGACCCAAAGTAAAAGACACTCTAACCCGGTGCAGGCAGGAAGGGAAAACTCTGTCTGCCATTTGAGTATGTTTTTCTGTAACTTCAAGACCTTATCGTAAAGGTCAGAAGAGCGGAAAGATGTGGTTCAAAAGATCCCAGAGATTTTTCCAAGATGCACAGGGTGATTCGTTCTCCAAGGGCAGAGGGGGAGGTAATAACGATAGACACCACCCCAGAGGCAAAGGGGTCCCACAAAACCACGCGTGATTCCTTTCGCGGATGCCCTTAGCGCTCCCGAAAGGAGGCCCGACTGCTCTTCTCTGGAGGCAGTCTGGGGACGTTTATCAATGTACCCAGAAGCCTGGCGAAATATCACAAATGACAAATGGGTACTAAACGTAATATCCAGAGGATACTTCATCCCCTTTTCCAAACCTGTCCCACAGACCAAAACACTCCCAGATGTTCCACCCAATCTAAGAGAACAAGCAACTGTATAGATTCAAAGGTTGCTCCACAAAAGAGTCATCCAAGAAGTCCCCGCAGACCAAATAGGATTCGGAACTTACTCAAGATTCTTTTTAGTGCCAAAAAGAACAGGGGACTGGAGGCCCATATTAGACTTAAGCAAGTTAAATGAACTGTCAAGAAGTCAAAGTTCCGAATGGTGAGACTGCAGTCTATACTTCCCTTTTTAAGGAAAGACAATTGGATGTGCTCGATAGACCTTGATGTTTACTACCACATAAAAATGGACAGGACATCAAGAAGTTACTTACGCTTCCGGCTGGGAGCCAGCCATTACCAGTTCAGAGCTCTGCCCTTTGGTCTTACTACAGCCCCCAGAGTGTTCACCATATGTATGGCAGCAGTCACGGCTCACTTGAGACGTCTAGGATTCCGTGTGTTTCCCTGTCTAGATGACTGGGTCCTATCTGCCACCACCAAGCATCTACCTCTACAAGCCAGGGACCTAACTTTGGACATATGCAGTCAACTGGGCATTACAAGTAAATTTTCAAAAATCTACCTTGTTGCCTTGTCAACATATTACATTCATAGGCACATCTAGACACTTCCTCTATGGTAGCACGTCTTCCAACAGAAAGAGTTATAGTACTCAGAAGATACTTCACCTACTTCCCAAGAACAAAGTGAAAGCAAAGATAATTCTACGTTTATTACGAACTATGGCCTGCACGATTACACTGGTTCCTCTTGCCAGAATGCACATGAGGATTCTTCAGTGGCTGTTATTCTCCCAATGGTCACTTCAGGAGCTTCCAATGTCTCATCTGATCAGAATAACGGAATATTGTAGGAACGACTTGAGATGGTGGATACATTCCACTCATGTGACAATGGGCAGACCCTTTGTTCCACTTCATCCAATAGCTACAGTGACCACGGACGTTTCCCAGATAGGGTGGGGGCGGGGGGGGGCATTATCCGGGAAGAACAGTCCAAGGTACATGGCAGGAACACGAGGCTCACTTGCATGTAAATGTTCCAGAGATGAGAGCAGTGCTTCTTGCTTTGCAAGCACATCAAGACTCTCTCCCTCTAGGGCTATTGCGATCCAGTCAGACAATATATCTGTGTTTTGGTACATAAACTGGGGGGAACCAGATCTTACCCCCTTTTTTGTCGGGAAGCCCTAAGAATATGTCAATGGGCAGTTTCTTCCTAGCGCTTTCTAGTCGCAATGCACATTCCGGGGAGGTCCAGCGTGATAGCGGACAAGCTGAGCAGAGCAATCCTAATGCCTCACGAGTGGTCTCTCAATCAAAATGTGGTGGAAATAATTTTCCAAATATGGGGATAGCCTTGCTGCGATCTCTTTGCCACTCCCATGAATGCCAAGTGCAGCAACTACTTTACCCTAATTCCCCCTCCGGGGGAGACACCGAGAGAGGCTCTTGCTCACGATTGGCTCTCAGGACTTCTATATGCCTTTCCACCGATGTTCTTCGTCTTTCACTGTTGCAGTCATTACATTTGGGTTATCTCCTTACAGGTAGCCCTCAGTCGGCCTTATTAACAAAGTCTTGGGTCCTGCGTCGGTTGCTTTCCCTTCTTCCATGATGTCAGGTCGTTGGGGGTATAAAACATGCAGCCGATGCCATTACATCAGTCTTTCTTGCCGTGCGGTGCCCAAAGCAGAAGCAGTTCGCAAGTGCCGGTCGGCCGACTCCTGAAATTTTCATTTTCAAGTTTCAGAACCAAAGTCTTCAACTAAAGCTAACTACCCCGTTGGGGAAACTTTTTCTTGCTCCTTACCAATGTCAGTAAAAGTTAATAATTGCATTACTTGTGGAAAGCAAATACCTCATAAAGATTTTCACTCATACTGTATTCCTTGCCTAGGCCGTGACCATGACATACCTTGCTGTCAGTTTTGTGCTTTTTTAATCAGGGCACTATCCGTCTTCGGTATATTTTTGCCTCTAAATATTTTGGTTCTTGGTTTAATTATCCAGAAATGTCATCGGTTAGCCATCCGACTACCGGGATTCCGAAAAAGTGCAAAGATAAAGTCAGAGACAGCCAGCCGAGGTCCAAAACTGCCGATGACGCTTCTCCTAAGCCAGTCGCCAATTTGCTGGTAATCAGTGAGGTGCTTTCGCAGCCCCTGATACCTGCTACTTCTGATTCGTAGGCCTCTACTGAGACCCATTCATATGCTGCGAGATGCTTCAACTATGGAACCGGCGGATGTCTCTACCTTGGATGGGTCCGAAACCGCTGTGCAGGCACCGGCTTCTGAGGGTGTATTCAGGCCTATGGACTTGCATATTAAACCAACGCCTCCTTCTTTACCTAGGCCTAACTCTCGATCCATGCCTAAAAAAACGATGCCCAGGCCACATGCTCAGGCCTCTATGCCTTAAAAACAAATGATAATAATGGCTGAAGATCTAATAACTCTAATCAGGGGTAGCCAACCCCCCCCCCTTCTAAGAGGCCTAGGACTGAAGTTGATTATGAATGTTCTGATCCGGATTCTACTTTTTCTGATTCTTCTAATCTGGATTTGCCCTTATCTACCTATGATTTCTGACTTCTGATAGAGAGGACTCCATTCCCTCTGCTTCCCCCCTGAGGATTTTTCTTTTGGGGAAACCTTACATACTCTAAGGGAGCATTTCCACTGGGAAAGCCAGGATTTTTCTGATTCAAAAAAAGAGGCTTAGGGATTTCCTTCTCCTACCTCAGCATAAGCCTTTAGCAATTCCTCCTGTACTAGACATTGTTGAAGATGCTTTTTCGGAATCTAGTTTGGCCCCTGATTCCCTGCCTCCTACTCCCAGAAAACCTGACAGATACTACAGGGTCCCTGAGTCCCACAAGTTCCTTTTTAAAAATACTATTGCAGATCCAGAGACTATTTCACAGGGGCCCAAGGGCATTAAGGCTTCTACTGCTAAAAATCCTACCCCTTCTGATAGAGACTCCAGGGCGCTGGATAGATGGGGTAAGAAGGTTTACACTTCTGCAACCTTGGCCATTAGGGCTTTAAACTGCCAGTTTCATATGTTAAAGTTTTAGTAACATGTTATTGGACTGCTTAAACAAAAAATTATGTTGATTCCTGACTCTGTGGAAAATAAAGAATTACAGGATTTAATGCATTCTGCTGAACAAGTTGAAAAACGTACTTTGCAGTGTGGTTTTGATTCATTAGAAGCCTCTTGCAGGGCTGCTGTTACTGGGTCTGTGCTCAGAAGGCATGCTTGGCTTAAGGAGCAATCTTTGCTTGATCATGTTAAAGCTAAATTGTTGGATGCTCCTTTAAATCAGGACCGCCTGTTTGGCAACAAGGCTGAGGAAGTTCTCAAAAAGATGGAAGATAAAGCTAAATCTATGCAAACTGTTAAAGATTTTTTACAAGTTCAGCCTCCTAAATTTAGTAGGCACTGACCCTCTAAGAATTGGTCCTTTCCAGCCCCTTCTAGGTCTTCTCAAGCCAAACCCAGACACAGCAAGGTTTCAGTCCCAGGGGACACAGAGAACTAAGCCGTGGGGGGGCCTCCACTTCCAAATCTGGGAATAATAAGACTCCCCCGTATGGTAAACTGTCTCAATGACTTCCTTTTATAATTTCCAAGCACTTATCAACTGACTGCCCTTTGGGGGGAAAGATTGCTCTTCATACAAAGAATTGGAAACTCATTACCCTGGACAAATGGGTTTTAAATGTAGTGTCCCAGGGATACAGATTTCACTTCCACTCGTTGCCAACACCAAGCGGGTGGCCTGACCTACCCCCAAATCAGTGGGCAGAGGCGCAAAAACAAATACTTTCTCTCTTAAACATGAGGGTTATTCAGCTGGTACCAGAAGAGGAAAAGGGACAAGGTTTCTACTCAAGACTTTCCCTGGTACCCAGAAAAGACAATTCATGGCGTCCTATCCTAGACCTGTCTACGCTAAACACCTTTTTGGAGATTCCAAAATTCAAGATGCTAACTCTTCACCAATTACTTCCTATGCTAGGCGAAGATGCCTGGTTGGCAGCACTAGATTTAAAAGAAGCATACCTGCACATCCCAATCAGAGAATCTTGCAGAAGATCCCTAATGTTCAAAGCAGGCTACACGCGCTATCAGTTCTCTGCACTGCCCTTTGGCTTATCTACTGCGCCCAGGGTATTCACAAAGTGCCTAGCTCCAGTTATTGCATTTTGCAGGCAAAGAAATATTCAAATATACCCATACCTGGACGATTGTCTAATTCAGGCAGAAAGCCAGGACATACTTTTGAATCGTCTGGCCTTTGTACAAAGGGTTCTAAGTTTTATGGGGTACACCATAAACGAAAAGAAATCATACCTGGTACCCTGTCAACAAATTATATTCCTGGGAGCAAGCTTGAATACAACTTCCCAGATGGCTTACCTCACGCCAGAGAAACAAATTCATTTGACAACTTCGTCAAACAAGTGGCCACAAAGACCCTACTATCTGCAAGACAAATACTGCAAGCCTTGGGGTTCATGGCCTCCTGCATTCTTCTAATTCCATATGCAAGACTGAATATGAGGAAACTAAAGAGGTATCTAAAAAGCCTATGGTGTCAACATTCTCAAGACCTGGAAACAATGATTCCTATCATACCTTGCCTTCACCTAGAGTTCCTTTGGTGGGCAGAAGCCTGCCACCAAAACAAGGGACTACCTTTCACACCATTCCCCTGCTGCCCAAACCCTAACAACAGACGCATCAGACTTTGCATGGGGGGCTCACCTGGCAGGTAAGTGCATTCAGGGGAAATGGAACCCAAGTCAAATGCGTCTGCATATCAATCAAAAAGAAATGTTAGCTGTACAGAATGCTCTGACAGCCTTCAAGGACCACATTCTTCCAGGACAACTAATGGTAAAGACCGACAACACCACTGTTATGTGGTACATAAACAAGCAGAGGCTTACACATTCCTACCCCCTCTGCAGACTAGCCATGACATTGTGGAACACAGCCTTGAGCTACCAAGTGCACCTACAAGCCCAATTCCTGCCAGGAAAATTAAATACACTGGCAGATGTGCTAAGCAGAAACCTCATGGACCCACATGAGTGGAAACTGGAACCAAGGATTTTCAACCTGTTGACAAGCAAATGGGGGAGCCCAAATATAGACCTGTTTGTCTCTCACCAGAACTACCAATTGGGCAAATTTTGCACAAGGAGTCCCCACAAACAAGCCTGGAAAGTGGATGCTCTGTCCTTCAGCTGGAAAAACCTATCAGTCTATGCCTTCCCCCTTCTGCCTCTGCTCTCCAGGTACTACTAAAAATCAGACAGGACAAACCAAGGATGATTTTGATTGCTCCAGACTGGCCGCACTAACACTGGTACCCCCTCCTGTGTGCAGTGTGTCATGGTTATCTCCATAGCACCTGCCTCAGACTTCTTCCCTGCTGTCTCAGCAGGAGAACCAGATTCTGCACCCTCACCTTCTAACACTGAACCTTGCAGCCTGGCTAATTACTTAATCTCTCCTTTACCATCCCTCAGCAAATGTGTGATGGATATCATTTTAGAGGCAAGGAGGCCAAGTACTAGAAAATCTTATTCTGAAAAATGGAAAAGATTCTGTGCCTGAGACCAGTCTCAAGGGATGAGCACAGCAGCGCCCAATTTACCTCAGATTTTACAATACTTAACTGAGATGCTTTACAAGGGCCTGCCTTTTTCCTCTATTAAAATCTATGCCTCATTTATTTCAGCTCATTATAACACAGAACCTCCCCTCTTCTCTCATCCACTGCTCAAGCAGTTCCTCAGAGGGGCCAAAAATTTTAGACCACCCAGGAGAGCTCCAACCCCAGCCTGGGGCCCTAACTTTGTCTTGGAGAAACTCACCCTACCTCCTTTCGAGCCAGCTGCTACTGCAGACTTAAAATATCTTTCTTGGAAAACAGCTTTCCTTTTAGCAATCACTTCAGCTAGAAGGGTATCTGAATTACAGGCCCTTATGGCAGTGGAGCCTTTCATCATCTTTCATGCGGACAGGGTGTCCCTCCGAATTAATCCATCCTTCATGCCCAAGGTGGTATCCAGTGTGGCTCTTAATCAGTCCATTCATTTGCCAACCTTCTTTCCCAATCCACAGAATAAAGGGGAACGGATACTGCATTCCTTAGATGTGCGCAGACAACTTAGATTCTACTTGGACAGGACTAAACCTCAAAGGAAATCTGAACAACTGCTGGTAGCATTTGCTGCAGAGGCAGAGGGGAAGGCTATTTCAAAGCAAACCATTTCTAAATGGATAAGCCATTGCATTCATTTCTGCTATAAGCACCATGGAAAACCTAAACCCCAGGGGATCAGACCTCACTTCACCAGGGCCGCATCTACCTCTACAGCCTTTCTCAGAGGCGTCCCTACCAGGGACATCCTAGAAGCTGCTACCTGGAGTTCTGTACATATTTCACCAAGCATTATCATTTTCCAATTTTCTCTAAATCCAGAGCTGGCTTTGCCACTGCAGTCTTGCAGGGCCTTATAGCTGGCCGTAATGCTATCTAAATTGCTACTCCCAACTATTGCTTTGGGAATCTACCCAAATGTAATGACTACAACAGTGAAACATGAAGAACATAGTACACTTGTGTACACTTACCATAAATGTAGATGTTCGAGTTTATTCACTGTTGCAGTCCTGGTTACCCTCCCTCCATCCCCCTAACTTCATTTGACTATACCTCTACTTTCCTTTACTATGCTTAAATGTCTTTTTGGTGTATTTGCTTTTTTGCTGGAGGTATATCTTTGTGCTTTTATTTTTAATTGCTTCCCATTAGGGGGGCACCTGACATCTGGGGCAATAAAAACTGATGTAATGGCGTCGGCTGCATGTTTTATACCCCTGACGACCTGACGTCATGGAAGAAGGGACAGCAACCGACGCAGGACCCAAGACTTCATTAATCAGACCGACGGAGGGCTACCTGCAAGCAGATAACCCAAATGAAATGACTGCAACAATGAACACACTCGAACATCTACATTTATGATAAGTGTACACAACTGTACTTTTCCTCTCATACCCAAAGTTATTCAGATAACACAAAGTTCGGAAGCAGGATAATTCTCATTGCCCTTTACTGGCCTCACTGAGTTTGGTTCCCCTTCCTTTGGCCTCACCTTCACGAGAAGTCTTGGATTCTGGACCCAGTGCCAGATCTGCTGACTCACGTGTCAGGGGAGCTTCATCCTTCTCTCCACACCCTAAAACTGACAGCTTGGCTGCTCCACTTCCCAATTTAGTCAGGCTTCATAATTTCACTCCTATGGTTCGACATATCTTAATGTCCTCCCATAAAGTTTCCACTAGAAAGCTTTAATCTAGTAAATGGAAGAGGTTTTCCATTTGGGCTCAAGACAAGAACATTTTTTATTCTATTTTTGAATTTTTGGCGGAACTGTTTCAACAGGGCTCAGCTGCAGCAACCATCAAGGTTCAACTTGCTGCAATTTCAAATTTTCATATTGGTAATGCAACTTCCAACTTAACGGCACACAGGTTGTGTAAAGCCTTCTTAAAAGGTACTTCCTTATTAAGACCTCCCTTTAAGTAAACCCTTTCTCCTTGGCATCTAAATTTTGTTTTGTCTCATCTCACGTTACCTCCCTTCAAGCCCTCTTAGTCTTCAGACCTCAAGTTCCTTGTTTCTAGTGGCTATAACATCTGCTAGAAGGGTGTCAGAATTGCAAGATCTTTCTGTTTAACCACCATATTTGATTTTTCATAAGGATAGGGTATCCTTACGTACAAACCCATCCTTTCTACCTAAAGTCTCTTCTCCAAACAACATAAACCAATCAATAGAGCTTCCTGTGTTCTTTCCTAACCATAGCAACAAGACAGAGTACAAATTAAATCAACTAAACATGCCTAGACAACCCAGATTCTGTTTGCATAGAACCAAAGACTTTAGAAAATCTGTCCAATTATTTGTATCCTCCTTTGATGCAAAAGAAGGATCCTGAGTCTCAAAAACTGCTCTTTCAAATTGTATAACTTTCATCTATAATTCAGATCACAAAGATTTGCCTTTCAAAGTGAAGGATCATTCCGCTAGAGCAATGGCTACGTCATCTGTCTTTCAAGCCAGAATTCCCATAGATAATATCTGTGCAGTAGCTGCTTGGTCTACTCCACATACTTTTATCACTCATTACAAAGTGGATTTGGCCTCCAGGGACAGGGCATCCTTTGGTTCCACGGTGCTTAAATGTGTACTCCTGTGAGCCACCCAGGGAAAAGGTGCTAGGGATGCTGTCCCATCATTGTAAGAATGAAGGCGAGATTGGACAACATAACATAAAGAAGTTATGTACTCACCATAACGTTCCATGTTTGTTGTCCATCTCGCTGTTCATTCTTACGAACCCTCCCTCCTTCCCCCTGCCAAGACTCCTTGTGGACCTGGTAGATTCCACTACCTTCAGGAGTTCTTTGTCTCAGCTTGTTTCTCCTTCCAGTACATATAGTATAGACTTAGATATATTTTTATATGTATATGTTTGTAGATATGGATATGGTGTACAATATTGTTCAGTATTAGCAGCAAACAAGATCTGGGGAATTACACCACTGCATTGTGGGATACCTTCTTGCCACGAGCTAGGTTTGAGACTTTCAGCTAAGTATTTGGCCGAGTCAGAGCCGAGGATCTGCTCCGAACCCATCATTGTAAGAATGAGAACAGCGAGATGGACAACAAACATGGAATGCTATGGTGAGTACATAACTTCTTTTTATCTAAGGGTGGTATAGATCAGATGCCTTCTTCCCAGAGGAGAACCTGCTTTCTTCAAGAATTTTTCTGGTGCCAGATTAAGAAGAAACACATCACCTTTCTCATCCTAAAGTTCAAAAATGTTATCCTTTCAGTCCCTGTTACCTCTTATTCCTTTACGAACTTTTATGGTAAAGTTAGACTTAAAAGATGTCTCATTACATTCATGTTGCAAGCATTTCACACATTTCTTAAGGTTTACTTTGCCTGGTTCACACTATCAGTTGTCTGTCTTACCCTTTGGACATTCTACTGCTCCAAGGATGTTTACAAAGTGCCCCAGTAACTGCTTATTACTGACTTTATGGCATTCACATCTTTCCATATTTGGATGATTGTCATATTTGCAGACTCTTTTTCCCCAGTTGTCAAGAGTCCTTGGAAAGGGTTCAGAATCTCATTTTCAATTTGGTGTTTCAAGTGAACTTGAAAAACATTTTTCTCATCCCCTCTCCAGAATATTTTTTCTGGATTGTCTGCCAGATTCTTCCCTGGGAAGAACATTTCTCCCTCCAGAGAAAGTGGAGATTGTGAGGTTTTGTTCCACCCACCCTCACTATTTTTGGCTTGTAGTTTAAATTTGGTGGCTTTTGCAGTTGCCCGCCCCACTGTAGATTTGATCTGGGACACTCCCCCAGTCCCATCTCTTTACCACATTCTACCTAACAAACTCTTACTGCACTTGCTTTTAGTCCTTTTTAATTTAATTGCATTTTTTAAACTGTGTTTGGTCTAATATTGCTACATACTTAAGTGTGATAGCTTGCACTGATTGTGAATTGTTTTTACTACTGTTTTCGCTACTTTTCTGTAAAAAAAAAAAAAAAAATTGTAAGCCTGTTTCATACCTTTCCTGTAACTAGTGTTCCAGATACAGATTTGCTGTATCCAGGACTGTATGTAAGTTTCTGAGCCCCCCAAGCCTTTATGTGTTGGAGGGAAGCCTTCTAGCTTATCAGTGGGAGTGGGAAGTGCTAGGTAACCTGTCTACCACATAAGGAGTGGTTCTGGCCCAGAAATTGTAGTTATTGGCCATTTGGGCAATCTCTTCCATCTCTCTCAACTTTCTTATTTGAAAGCCTACATTTGCACTTGTTTCTGTCCTGTAACTTGTGTAGTGCAGATACAGATTTTTAGTTTTAGCACTTAAATTTGCTTATTCGTGCTCAGCACTTGTTCAGAACTTGTTAGCATTAAATAAGCTACTAATTACTATAGCACTCAACCTTCCTCATTACCTAGAGGAAAACTGTTTTGTACTTACTTTTCTCACTTGCTTAGAGAAAAACAGCTCTTGTACTCACTTTCCACACTTATCTAGAGGAAAATATTTTTTATTCAGGCATGTCCAAGGGTCAGCTCCCAGTGTTCTCTCGTGTCTATCTGATGAATCTGGGCATCTTGAGGCAATGTAGAAATTGCCTCATGTACACAGACAACCCTCTCCTCCTACCACCCAACACTGCAACCTGTGAGAGATGCACTTATCTAGCCAAACTGGAGGTAAAACTCTCTCTAACCAAGACTGAACTTGACAGTCATGAGGAGAAGGTAAACATTTGCACCACACCACACTCATCACATAGTCTCACTAAATCTACACCACCAAAATCCACACATAGTAACACAAAAACATTTGCGGAGGCTCTCAATAATAATCTGTCTAAGCAACAGAGACCACCAAAACAGAAATGCAAGCAACCTCCATCCCCTAACACAACCCAAATGACACACAGCCCACAGACTCTATGCCACTCAACCACAGCCAATAAGGCAAAACAACGTACTCAACACACTAGTCATAGGTGACTCTATAGTCAGGCACACTGATGTCCCACTCACCAGGCTAAACAGAGAAGGTTACTGTCAGCTGTCTGTCGGGTGCCAGGATCCGCCACATAACCCACACACTCAGGTCACTCCACAACATGTACAAATATGACTCTGTCATTGTCCATGTTGGTGTGAGTGACCTGAGACGTACCTCCCTGGACTACATGAAAAGAGACATGGAAGAGCTCTCTGATCTTGTAGCCCAGGCAGGTATGACCCTAGCCCTGAGTAGCATTCTGTCATTGCCCAGAATGATACTGCAGTACAAGGACAAAATGATTGACTTCAATTGGCTAAGCTTCTGGTGTCATTCTAAGGGGATCCAGTATCTGTCTGCTTGGGATGACATGGTCGACAGACCACGATGCTTTGCCACAGATGGCCTGCACCTGTCGCCCCTTGGGATTCTGGATACTGGCTAAGGCTCTTGCTGCCCATATAGTGTCTTTTTTAGGCAAGGTTCAAATAAAAAAATTCACCACCGTAACAGGAACAGTCAAGCAAAAACTGAGGGTAATGCTACTCAATGCTAGAAGTCTAAATCTCAAAATGCACTCATTCGAGGCACTCCTTAAAATGGAGAACATCGATATCTGTGCAGTGACTGAGACCTGGTTCAAGACTGCAGAGAGCACCCCCTGCACTACCAGGCTAATAACTCATACCACACTTTTCAGCCATGTAATCTGGACCAAAACACCAAAGGCGGAAATGTGTCCATATTCATTAAGGATATCCACACCTCCAGGCTAGTTGCTCAGCATAATGCATCCAAGGTTATACAAATGCAACTAACTCTGGGCAAAACTGCAATCCAAATTGTACCATGCCCCAGGATTCCCACTCCTCTTTTCTTGATGTACTGGAAAATATTAGGGTTCAACCAAACACCCTAATAATGGGCGACCTCAACTACCCCACCATTAACTGGGAAAACTACTAGTGTACCAATTCCTTAGCTCTACGCTTTCTGGAATTCATAAACTCCAATGCCCTGGATCAACTTATCTACACCCCCACCAGGGGCAATAATATTCTAGACCTAGTCATTACCAACATGAGTGACTGGTGTTCCACACTTGAAGTCAACTCCTCATTGGTCCGATCCGACCATAAGCTAATCACCCTTGATATCCACATCCAGCCCCCACCCCCCATTAAGGAAACCATGGTAAAAATTTTCTCCAAAGCCAACTTCATGCTTCTTAAGACAGAAGTGGTGAACTTCACGACACCCATGCAGATGGACAATACAGTTACAACTGCTGAATCCTACATAAATGCACTCTATAAGCACTTACACGAGTTCATGGATCGTGCTATCCCAAACAGAACCAAGATGCTATCCTCCAAAAAAAGGAAGCCAATCTGGTGGTCCCCTGCTCTAAACAAACTGTACAACAGAAGGAAGAAACTGTTGCAAAAGAGAGTAAAATCCCATGAGTGGAGGAGCTCCCTGGTCAGCCTCAGTATGAAGCTAAGATCCCTTATAAGATCCTCCAAATCTAGCTACGAAAACAAAATCACCACTAATTCTAAGGACAACCACAAAGCATTCTATAGATATGTCAAGAATCTTGATGGCAACACCCAGATCTGCTCTGAGTTACAGCACAACAGCCTGAAAATTACAGAACCAACTGATATTGCCAACATCCTGGCAGATAGGTTTAGTGCTAACTTTACCTCCCACCCCACCCCCTAAAGGTCCCATATCTATACAGGAAGAATGCAGAGTCCCTGTAATCACAACTACGTAGGTAAAAGCTGCACTCTCTAAAGCCACAAACACAGCGTCCATGGGAACAGACAACATCCCAGGCTGAGTTTTACACGAACTTCAGAATGAACTAGTTCCCCCATTTAATTAAGCACCATGTTTAATAATAGCCTCGCATCAGGCTTTGTGCCCACTGAATGGCGCACAGCAATATTTATCCCACTCCACAAAGGGGGAGCCACCACTGATCCTGGGAATAATCGACCTATTAGCCTGGCAAGCCTGGTCTGCAAGGCCATGGAATGTATCATCATGGAACTCATAAACAAAGAAATTGGTAACCTCCAAACTCTGGATCCCACTCAGTTTGGGTTTGTGAAAGGCAGATCATGCATCCTAAACCTGATCAACTTCTTTGAGGCAGTCACCAAAGCCGTAGATGAGGGTAAGGTGGTTCACACAGTCTATCTTGACCTCGCCAAGGCTTTCGACACCATCCCCCATTCTGGAATTATAGCTAAACTCATTAAACTAGGTATAAATCTCTACATCACAAGATGGGTTGCCAACTGGCTCATTGACAGAACCCACACTATAAAAGTTGCAGTCTCCAAATCTGACCTCAAACCAGAGACAAGTGGAGTACCACAGGGTTCCGTCCTGGGACCTCTCCTGTTTGGTATCTACTTTTCTGAAGTACAGGCTAACACAGAAGGCCTTTGGCTAACGAAGTTCGCAGACGACAGCAAACTAGGAGCCATAGTCCAATCCCCAAATGATTTGGACATCCTACAGAAGGGCCTCGCTGAGACAGATGCCTGGTGTCAGAACCATGGCCTCAAGCTCAATGCCAAAAAGTGTAGTGTCATCCCCTTTGTTAAAAACTCTGCACCCATGAACTACCACATAGGCAGCAATCTACTTAACACCGAATGTGTGATAAGAAACCTTGGGACCCAGGTGGACAGTAGTCTTTCCTTTGATGGTCACATTACCACAGTAGTCAGGAAATCCTTCTACATGGCACACCTCATCATAAAAGGGTTCTCATCCAAGAAAAAAGAGGCCATTGTTCCCCTCTACTCGACACTCATTAGACCCATTATAGAGTACAACGCCCCTTTTGGAATGTACCTCACAAGACATCTGCAGCAGCTGGAAAGGCCACAGAAGTACCTCACAAAGAGGATTACTTCCCTCAAACAAATGCCTTAAACTGACCGCCTCAAAAAACTCCAGTTTTACTCCGTAGCATATCGCTTACTCTGAGGTGATCTCTGCCTAACATATAAAGCTATGTCTAACCTAGAGCTTTTGGACATGCTACACCTAAAGAAATCCCAATCCCTCCGAGCTACATGCTCTAGGGACCTAAACCTTGTCACCACAATAAACAGGACATGCTGGAGGGATAGATTCCTGTCCCAGAGACTTCCCATACTCTGCTACAGGCTACCCATCTATGTCAGGCAAAGTTCTTCATTAGCACTCTTCAAGAAAAATCTTGATGAGTGGATGGGAAATAGGAAATACACCCCGGGGATCTTGTCTGTGTCTCAGCTCAACAGTGGCACAGGAAAATAACTTTCTTGGGTGGCGTAAGCCAGGGAACCTTGTTGGCTAGGCTTACATAGGCCCTTGGGCCGATATCCTAGTACCTACCTATGAACCTATGAGATGGACCAAAAGTTCTTGAGTTTTTCCAGTCAAATTCTGGTTTCTGCCAAGGAATATATTACGATCTTGGAATGCATGGCTTCTATGATTCTTAGGATTCCCTTGGCCAGACTTCACATGAGCAGGATACATCGGGTTAGTCTGGACTGTGCTTCAACATCGTTTAACATTCCAGATCCCTTTTCTGGTGTTTGTAATGAAAGACGTCCTGTGGTGGGTGGACCAGTTCTCTTGAAATTTGGGCCTCCCTTTCTCCCTTGTGCCTCCTTTTCAGTCTGTGACTACAGATTGTCCTGACTTTGTATGAGAGGGCATTTCGAAGGGTGTGAAAGTGCAAGGTCAGTGGAACAAAGAAGACAGGCAAATGCATGTAAATGTCAGAGATGATGAGACTAATAAATACTTTGAAAACCTGAAGACATCTGTGGTGTCCAGAACTACTGCAAAGTTTACAAACAATACCACAGTCATATGGTATATCAACAAATTGGGGAGTAGGGAGTGACCTCTTTGTAGACTTGTCATGATAAACCTGTGAGGTTGCAGCTCAGCTCAGTTTGACTGTTAAAGCTTCATATATTCAGTCAGACAAAACTTTATAGCAGACAAGTTAAGCAGGGCCATGGGAAACCTCCACAAATGGAAGCCGCACCTGAAGGTTTTTCAAGAATTGATCCATCTGTTAAGAATACCTGAAGTAGATCTGTTTGCCTCCTTTCAAAACAGACAATTAAAGAAATTCTTTTCCAGGGTTCCTTGTAAACAGGGCCGGAAGACAGATTCTTTCTCATTCCCATAGATGGGGAATGTTCCCGTATGCTTTTCCACTCTTTCCAGTGCCATCCAGGGTCCTTCTAAAGATCCAGAAGGAATCCCCAAAGATTATGTTGGTGATTCTGTTTTAGCTCGAACAACTGTTGTGGTTCTCATTCCTTTTGAAAATGGCAAGGGCAATTATCATAAGCTTCCCACAGATGCCACAAACTCTTCAACTGACTGCCTGGTGGTAGCATTTTGATGCTTTTAGTTAAAAAAAAAAAATTGCTACTAGTAAATTGAATATGTGCAGTTGGAATATATTTCTAGCTGGTTAATTCCTAGAACTAGGACTCTTTTAAGCCCAAGTTGCCTCTGGTTCTTGGTTGTTTGAGTTATTATCCTCTGGCTTTTCTTACTCTTCGGTCAAGATAGTCTTTCAGCCATTTCTGCTTGTCTGCCTTTGGATCCCCACTTTTCTCCTGTCTTCAAGTCAGTTTTTGAAATGAGTTCTACATAGTCGTCCACCTAGATGGCAAATGACCTCTCATTGGGATCTTAATTTTTTGCTTGAAAAGCTAACTTCTGCACCCTTTGAACCAGTGTAGAACATTGATTTAAGGTTCTTAACATGAAAGACTGTATTACGCATTGTACTAAATGGAGCAGGAAGAGTATCTTGAGTTATATGGTGAGTCAACCCAACCTAATTTTTCACAAGGTTATAGTTTCTTTAAGTACAGATCCTTCCTTTGTGCCTAAAGCGGTTTCAGAGTTTATGTTGAGCCAGTGTACTAATACTCATGTTTTCTTTCCAGAACATAAAAATAAGGGAGAAAGAGTACTTAATACTCTGAATGTCTGCAGACAGCAGAGATACTACTTGAACAGAACTTCATCCTTCAGGAAAGCAGATTAGCTGTTTATCTCCTTTGAAGGTAAGAGGAAAGGGCAACCAATGTCAAAAACTTGCAATTTTTAGATGGTTGTCTTATGCTATTTTATTTTGTTATTCTAACCAAAACAAGCCACTTCCAGGCAGGGTTAGTGCACACTGTACCAGGGCTTTGGCACTTTTTGTAGCTTTCAGGAAAGGCTTGGTCTCTAGAAAGGTAGCAACTTGGTCCTCTGAACATATTTTACAAAGCATTACAAGCTAGATTGATTTTCCAGGTCCAGAACTGGCATTCTCCTTGGACACCTAGATTCTTAATCTGTTTCCTCCTCCCTTTATGCTATTAAGGTATGCTAACCTGTCTTAATAGTTTAGGCTACAGCAGCAGTGTACTGTTCTGTTGATAAATGTACTATAACAGTGCATGTTTTAATAGGTTATTGTTTCGGTAACCATACCCTCCCTCTATCCTTCTTGTTTGTTTTTCATATTGCTAAGGTGTGGATGTGTATATTATTACGTATATAGTTACCTTTCTTTTACTTTAGCATTTTATTTTTCCTTTCAGGGCTATTTCTGTCCTTCCTGGGACAAGAAAACTCTGAAGTTTTGGTGCTGTAACCTCCTTTTATATGGAGATGTGTTTGAGCTTCTGGCAGTTAGAGCATGTAGAATGCATCCTAACCTTTGAAAAGCTGTTTGCTTGGTCATACCTTTCAGGACATAACCCTAATCGCTTAGGCTACTGCTACAGTGATTTCATAGAACATCTACTGTAATGGTAGATTTACTTACACAACTATATTTTCTCTCTTTTGAAGTTGACCAGGAGCACTTGTCACAAGTTTCCTCACAGGCTGGGCTTGCTCAGGATTGGGGTTGTTAGATACACCTCCAACCATCAGTTTCTTCAAGTCACTGCCTGTATGGTATTAGAATTTTAATATTTTTTAGGCACCTGCTGTTTGAGAATGTGCAGCAGGTATTCAAGGGTAAGAATAGCCTGTTACCAGAAAATTATACTAGACTAAGTAGAAAGGATTTTCTACTGTGTGCCAAAACAAGAACCAGGATCCTTCTGAGGCCCAGACTCCTCCGATATTTCAGTGTTTGTGAGTGTTACCATCCTCTGGCTTTTCTTACTCTTATCAGGATTCACCTCTCAACCATCTCTACTTTGTCTACTACCCATGGAGTCCTCCTTTCTATCCTGCCTCAAGTCAGAGAGTTCTAGAAAAACATTTTACACATCCACCTTCCTAGAAGACAGATGGCTCCTTCTTGGAATCTTAATTCTTTTTACAGGTGAAACTTGGACTTTCTCCATTTGAACCTGATCATAAGGGTGATTTGAAGTTCTTATCTTGGAAAACAAATAATCACTGTTGCAGCAGTAACACCCTCCCTCCACCCACCATATTTTGTTGTGTTTTATGCCATAGTGTGGATATTTTTCCTTTCCCTTACTGTGTGGCAAGAAAGGTGTGATGGTTTGGTGTGCTAATCACTGACCCTGTGCCTCTCATCTTGAGCTGTACAGTAATTTAGGGCACCTAGAACTTACCCTAAAGCTTTGGAATCTGGGCATTCCAGTTCTTGGCAGGATATGTCTTATATACAACAGTGATCTATTCAAACTGCTGTTATAGTAAGTTTACTTAAACAACTGTAGTTTCCCTCATCTCCTTGCGTATTGGATGACCTCATCTTGTAAGGGAATGTTTTCACTGTTGGTATATTCTAGGGAAGGAAATTGAGGATCATCAAATTATTCTGTCTGATACAGACCGGGATGAAAAAACCTCTCCATTACTGTAGCTCCTGTCCTGATGACTCCACCTTTTGGAAGACTTTCAAAACTCATAAAGTTCACTGTGGACTCTTTTGTTTGCTTCTTTGTTTTCACCAGGAAATATGGTGTAACCTGTGTCCACAAAAGAAGGATTAGCAGCTCTGGGGACCTTCTCCCCATAGAACATGCCCATGTTTTTGTATGGATGCATATGAAATTCACTCCTTTTGATACTAAGAAAGTGGATGCTTTCTGCAAATCTTCCAACTGAATGGATTGACATCCTCACTGCATGTTAGTGCACATTTCTGTCTGTCCAGTATATGTTCCAGAAACAACAGGATATTTTTCTTTACTGCCAGATAAGGAGTTCAAGGTGTTCAGTAGGATTGGTAATAGTATTTTCGCTGATGCCTCACCAAACCTCATGTCTTTACCTACCTATGTTACCTTTCCTATTTCCTGTCACCTGTGTGGACTAGCCACTAGGAGAGCTTGGCGGAGTATCCTGATTTGGAGGTGAACTAGTCTGTAGCAAAGCCCCGTAATGTGGCTTTGTCAGTGGGCATTCATATACCTGACTGTAACAGTGACTGCAAAGATGCTGTGGCCTGTGTAGACAGCTTGGAGATGTACATATGTAGGATAACTTTGCTAAGGCTGTTTTCCTTCACCAGGTAACCTCAGGCAGATCATGTTGAGTGCCTGTCTTTGTGGTAAGGTCCTGTTTGGGAAGGCTTTCTGAGACTTGCTGAAATGCCTACAAATGAGAGAATGGACTGTCTTTGCAATGTTGCCAAGCTTCTATCTGTTTTTGTAGACTTGCCCAATATCTCAAGGTGGAGCCTTCTTTGACGCATTGATGCTTCAAGACTTGGATTTCTGAACTCTTCTTTTTTGGCATACCTTCAACTCCTGCCCTGTGAGGGAGATAGATTTGTATTGCTTGGGATGATTCCCACTTGTTAAATCTCTCACAGATCAACTGAGATGGTAAGCACTTCTTTGCTGGTCACATAACCATGAAGATCCTGTTTAACAGTAAAATTATGATGTAATTTCAGAATTGCCAGAAGACTGCAGAGGGAGATGGGAAAGTTTTGTTGGAGAGACTTTAACAGAAACAAACCGAAGAAATACTGTTGACTTGGTAAGACTTAATTATTGTCCTGTACTTTCTCCTTTTGCGCCTTCCATGTTGCTTTATCCTTCGTGTATTTTTGAGTATGTTTATATTTGCCTGTGTTTACCCAGAAAATCCATCTGGGCAAAACCCAGGGAGTAAAACTTTACATGAAACAACAAACGGTAGTGTATATATAATGTAAAGTCTGAATTTCAGTGTGTGTGTCTATGTGTGTATATGTATATATATATATATATATATATATATATATATATATATATGTAAAACTTTACATGAAACAACAAACGATAGTGTATATATAATGTAAAGTCTGAATTTCAGTGTGTGTGTCTATGTGTGTATATATGTATATATATATATATATATATATATATGTATATATATATATATATATACAGGGGGGCAAGCCCCCCTGCACCCCCACACCCCCTGCTACTTAAATATTCTCACTCTGAGATTGCACTACAATGCAGGAAAGGGGAATCTCCCAGTCCTTTCAAATGTTCACTCATATGGTGTCGGCCGTGTGTGTGTGTGTGTGTGTGTGTCTGTGTATGTATATATATATATATTTATATATATATATATATATATATATATATATATATATATATATATATATATATATATATATATATGCAAACACACACATTCAGTGGATATAAAAAGTGTACACACCCTTTGGATATAAAAAGTGTATGCACGCCTGCTAAAATGCCAGGTTTTTGTGATATAAAAAAATAAGACCACAATAAATCATTTCAGAACTTTTCCCACCTTTAATGTGACCTATAACATGTATAATTCAATGTAAAAACAAACAAATCTGTTAGGGGAATAAATGTAAAAAATTAAAAACCATGCAATAAGCTGGTTGCATAAGTGTGCACACCCTTAAACTAATACTTTGTTGAAGCACCTTTTGATTTACTTACAGCATTCGGTTTTCTTGGGTACACATCTGCCATCAATTAAAAGACTCTGATTAACCCCAAGTAAAGTTCACCTGTTCTATTAGGATTTTCCTGATATTTACTCAGTTGCCTACTACAGCAAAAGCCATGGTTTCCAGGGAGCTTACAAAACATCAAAGGGATCTCATTGTTGAAAGGTAATCAGTCAGGAGAAGGGCACAAAACAGTTTCCACAGCATTGGATATACCATGGAACACAGTGAAGACAGTCATCAAAAAGTGGAGAAAATATGGGACAACAGAGACGTTGCAAAGAACTGGATGTCCCTCCAAAATTGATGAAAAGACAAGACAAAAACTGGTCAGGGAGGCTGCCAAGAGACCTACAGCAACACTGAAGGAGCTGCAGGAATTTCTGGCAAGTACTGGTTGTGTACTGCATAGCTTCATAGGTAGGTACTAGCCCTAGGGCCTGTAGAAGCCTAGCCAAAAAGGTACCCTGGCTTTCGCCACCCAAGAAACTTATTTTCTTGTGCCCGTGTCGAACAGAGCCACAGAGGTGATCCCCGGGGTGAATTTCCTATTTCCCATCCAGTCATCAAGATTTTCTTGAGTGCTAATAAGGAGCTTTGTTTGATACAGATAGTTAGTTTGTTCCAGAGTATGGGTAGTCTCTGGGACAGGAATCTATCCCTCTTGCATGTTCTATTTATTGTGGTGACAAAATTTAGGTCCCTAGAGTGTGTAGTTCGAAGGAATTGGGATTTCTTTACGTGGACCATGTCCAACAGCTCTGGGTTTGACATAGCTTTGTATGTTAGGCAGAGATCGCCTCTGAGTAGGCGATATGCGACGGAGTAAAGCTGGAGTTTTTTGAGACGGTCTGCGTAGGGCATCTGTTTGAGGCTGGTAATCCTCTTCGTGAGGTATTTCAGTGGCCTTTCCATTTGTTGTAGATGTGACAGCAGTCTCCCATATTCTCTACATGTCTAGGCTGTGGGGTAGGGTTGCAAGACGGAATCCTTCTCTTACACAGAAAAACATCCAGGCCCGGCTAAAATTTGCAGAACAATATGTCAAGTCTTCCAAAAGCATGTGGGAAAATGTTGTATGGTCTGATGAGACCAAGGTTGAACTTTGTGGCCACAATTCCAAGAGGTAAGTTTGGCGCAAAAACAACACTTCGCATCACCAAAAGAACAGCATCCCCACAGTGAAGCATGGTGATGGCAGTATCCTGCTTTGGTGTTGCTTTTCTTATTTGCGTTTTAGAAGTGTGTTTAAGTTACTGTGCTGATAAATTGCATTGCTGGTAATAACTTCTTTTTTTCTTCATTGCTAACGTCCCCACTACCTGCAATCTATAAAATAGATTTCTGTACTTAATTGTGTTACTCTTCATCTTATCCTCTGTTCTTCTCCTCCTGCTGTGCAATCTGTCATCCTACCATGACTCAGTAATATCTCCTAACATCTCTCAAACTGTGTCCCAACTACCTATCCATAACTCCTCTTCACACTCTCCAGACATTGCACCTAACCTATTTAGTATTACTCATCATCTTTATTCCAAATATAGATGATTGACTGCATTTCAACATAAACCTAAGCAAAATTAAGTGCAAGAATCCTCTAAAAAAAAAAGTATGCATAATTCCCCAATATAATGAAATCCTTTTCGGAGGAGATATAAACCCTAAACTTGGCCCCATCTATCAAAATGAACACCAAAATAATTATTTCCCACACATTTCTCTATCCCAACAACAGCCAATCCCCAACCCTGTTGATCTAATTTTTGCTGCAGTAAATGTTTGAAGTGTAAGAAATAAATCTGCTAAACTACATGTCTGGATTACCCAAAATAAGCTGACATTCTCTCTGTAACTCAAACTTGGCTAAAACACGGCATAAATGACTCTGAAGTTATACCTCCTGGCTATAATATCATCTGTAATGACCATATAAAGAGGAAAAGTGGTGGTATTGCTTTAGTATTTCCCAACACCTTCCACATTTCCTCTTACAGCAAACCAATACCAAAATTCAGTTCAGCAGAGCTTCTTATTGCTTTCCTAATAATAAACAGTTATAAACAAATATGTATTACTGTGCTTTACACCCCTCCTGGCGACAGTATAGCCATACTGGAAGATGGATATCCATAACATTTCCACAAGAAAAAAATACTAGTAGGTGATGTGAATGTCAGTTGGTTGGACATAAACTCTTAACTCCTCTACAGCTAGAATGAACTTGTATGGTTTCACACAAATAATTAATAGCCCCACATGTTACAGCAAGACATCAAATTTCCTATTAGACTGGATCCTAGTATCATACCCAAGCAAATACTCCACCACAAGTACAGTGTCAGTCTCTCAGTGATTACCTCCCCGTCTATATGACTAGACATCTCACATATCCAGTTAAACAGGGTATTTATGAAGTAACATAGAACCTTTCCATGTTTGACGCAGAAATGTTCATTACTGTGCTGTCGTCTGTTAACTAGAAGGGTCTATATTAAATCATTGAACGCTGATTTATCGGCCAAATGTAAGCAAAAGCTTACAATCCCAAACACTCAGAACAGTGATTTTTTTTCCCCAGAGAAAAAAAAAATCGCTGTTCCACAAAAAAAAAAAAGAAAAACTTCAAAACATTACATAAAGTGTGGGGCTTCACCCCCCCCCCCTGCTTAAATATACCAACTCCCAAGATTGCACTACAGTGTCAAAAATGGCAAAGTAACAGAGGTGGCCAAGCGATTTCTTTCCCAGGGAAAGAAATTGCTTATATGCCATTTCGTGCTTTCAAGTTCGATCAAGACGCATTCGAAGGATTGCGTCTTCAATTATATGATAGGAACCCAACTAGAACTTCCAAAAAATTCTCCCCTTAGGCTATGCTGTAAATAAATTCTGTACAACCTTTTTCTGAATATCCTAAATAGCCTTGCGCCTCCTAGAAGGAAGAGACTAAAAACAAATAATGGAATTTGGCTATCCAAAAAGAGTACAGTGCTAATGTAGGATAGAGAAAAAACATGGAAAGAATGGCAAAAATATAAATCCCCTCAGTATCTTGAAAACTTCAGAAAGCTTCACAATCATATTAAAAGGCAAATAAATGAAGACAAAAAAACTGTACTACAATAACTTTCAGAAGAATACTAAACACAACCCTAAAAAAATTGGGGCATCCATTAAAGAAGTCTTGTGTCCTGACCAAAAATTCAACCCAAATCAGTCTCCAATAACTCACCACTAGAAACTGCAATACAGTTCAACTCTTATTTATAGATAGCACCCCTAACCAAGGATTCCTCAACATCTCATCCCAAAGCTGCCCAACAGCCACATATCACCAAATCTAATTTTGCCTTTAAACCTGTGCCCACAATCTATATAAAAGTACTCTTAAACAAACTTAAACCATACTCTTCTTCAACTGATAACTTTCTAAGCGAATACCTAAAAGTAGCAGCCAGTAGCACTGCTTAACCTTTCTCAATCCTTATAAATAGATCAGTCCAGGAATCCTACATTCTCCCTCTCTGGAAAAAGTCACATATTATCCCTCTGCACAAAGGAGGAAATTTAACATACATTATTAACTTTAGACCTATAACAATCTCCTCTCCCCTTGTCAGAACACTTAAAAAAAATATATTCAGAAATAATTGCTAGACTGTCTCATGCAGAAAAAAACTCCTATCCCCTACTCAGCATGGCTTCCATCCCTCCCATAGTTCTAGCACTGCCCTTCTAACCTGTATAGATACTGTCAGTAAAACTAGAGGTAATGGCAAACTAGTCTCTTCCTTATTTCTAAATTTTTCTAAAGCCTTCAACAGTTTGTCACAGCAAACTTGTATTTCAAATGTCCTCACAAGGTGTCTCTCAGTCCAACCTTATGTGGTTCAAAAGCTACTTGTCCAATTGGTATCAATCATTAAAATGACAGTCTACGCTCTCTCTCTCTACCTCCCAATCACTACCAGTGTACTACAAGGCTCTTTCCTTGGTCCCCTCCTCTTTAACATTTTCACCAACACCCTCTATTCATCTGCACAACCAGCCACTCTAATGCAATACTCAGATGATTCCACTCTCATTTGCACATCTAACAACATAGTTCTCCTCCATAAATTACTGAGGAAGCTTTAACACCCACTGAAACTTGATTTCATGAATCAGACTCTCACTCAACCCAAAAAAGACCAAACTACTATGTTTTCCCCCAAATCCTCTCTGTTGATGATACAACCATTCTCATAGCAAATTATTAGGGCTGATAGTGGATAATGATCTTAAATTTGATCTGCATGTACAAAATTACATAAGAAAAACTTATCAAAAAATAGGGATGCTTTACAGAGCCAAAAAATTTCTCACTGATGAAACTAAACCTACACTTGCCACTAGTTATCTCACTATCACTAACCTCCAGGCTTCACAAAAATTAAAACTTGAACAGTGCTGTAACAAAGTTGCTAAATTTGCAACAAATACCCCTTTCAGAACCTACCACTCTATAGCACTAAAAAGCCTAAATTGGTTAGAACTGCCTCATAAGCTAACATATATACAGGTTCTTACCACCTATAAAATTATCTGGCATCCATCTGTCTGTCCAGCACTAAAATCCATTCTACACAACTATGTTCCCAGTCAGTCATTGAGATCCAGTGACCAAAATCTCCTGTCTACAAACCTATCAAATTTGCTGGGCATTGTCTGTACTTGTACAAGGTTGCTAAGGCCTGGAACTCCTTACTTGTATCCATCAGGTCAGTACCCTCCCTCCGATCTTTCAAAACCAATCTGAAAGACTTCCTAACTAAAATTTGTCTTTCTTATTGCTCAAAAGCAGGGTGAACTATATCCCTAAATGTGAGCAAATACCTTTTCATTCCTTATACATCCTTACTCTCCCTTTTCATTTACTTTCTTACTTCTGTCAAATTATCTTCCTGACTTTCTCTCTAAATATATCATAAGCCTGTTTTTCACTCACTTCATGTTGCAATTCCTTTTTGTATTAGACTAACTTACCTTTAATTTCTCTGCAAACTGTCTAAAATTTCTGTAAATATCGATTCTTAACCAATGATCTGATGTTGTCACTCTTCACGTAATCCTTGATCGTGGGTTCGTTGCTAGCTTCGGAACAGACTTGGCCGTTTACTTCAGCACAAGCCTACCAAACTCTCGAGCTAGGCTATACCCATAATGCTCCTCTTTACCTCAGATCCTGTTTGCCACTTCGTGTGTCAGACGTGTCCACCCTCTCTTGAGCTTGGGCAATTACTTACAGTAAGTCTTTTCATTGAATTCTCTAATTTCCCTTCTTATTTATCTATAGTTCTTTTCTTTAGTACTTTTACTCTTTCTACCAGCTCCTCTCATTTTTCTGTGCACGTGAGTGATCTTTTTCTCCTTTTCCTCTACTTTTGGGTAGACCTCTAATACGTACCATCACGTGTACTATCTTTACCTGTTTAGGTTTTTCTGGCTAGCATTTACGTACCATCACTGGTACTATCTTTACCTGTTTAGGTATTTTCTGGCTACCATAGGTTCATAGGTAGGTACTAGGCTATCGGCTCAAGGGCCTATGTAAGCCTAGCCAACAAGGTTCCCTGGCTTATGCCACCCAAGAAAGTTATTTTCCTGTGCCACTGTCCAGCAGAGACACAGAAGTGATCCCCGGGGTGTATTTCCTATTTCCCATCCACTCATCAAGATTTTTCTTGAAGAGTGCTAAAGAAGAACTTTGCTTGACATAGATGGGTAGTCTGTTCCAGAGTATGGGAAGTCCCTGGGACAGGAATCTATCCCTCCAGCATGTCCTGTTTATTGTGGTGACAAGGTTTAGGTCCCTAGATCATGTAGCTCGGAGGGATTGGGATTTCTTTAGGTGTAGTATGTCCAGCAACTCTGGCTTTGACATAGCTTTATATGTTAGGCAGAGATCACCTCGGAGTAGGCGATATGCTACGGAGTAAAGCTGGAGTTTTTTGAGGTGGTCAGTATAGGGCATTTGTTTTGAGGCCAGTAATCCTCTTTGTGAGGTACTTCTGTGGCCTTTCCAGCTGCTGCAGATGTCTTGTGAGGTACATTCCAAAAGGGGCATTGTACTCTATAATGGGTCTAATGAGTGTCGAGTAGAGGGGAACAATGGCCTTTTTTTTCCTGGATGAGAACCCTTTTATGATGAGGTGTGCCACGTAGAAGGACTTCCTGACTACTGTGGCGATGTGACTATCAAAGGAGAGACTACTGTCCAACTGGGTCTCAAGGTCTCTTATCACACATTCGGTGTTAAGTGGATTGCTGCCTATGTGGTAGTTCATGGGTGCAAAGTTTTTACCAAAGGGGATGACACTGCACTTTATGGCATTGAGCTTGAGGCCATGGCTCTGACACCAGGCATCTGTCTCAGTGAGGCCCTTCTGTAGGATGTCCACATCATTTGGGAACTTGACTATGGCTCCTAGTTTGCAGTCATCTGCAAATTTCGTTAGCCAGAGGCCTTCTGTGTTAGCCTGTACTTCAGAGAAGTAGATACCAAACAGGAGAGGTCCCAGGACGGAATCCTGTGGTTCTCCACTTGTCACTGCTTTTAGGTCAGATTTGGTGTCTGCAACTTTTACAGTGTGGATTCTGTCAGTGAGCCAGTTGGCAACCCATCTTGTGACGTAGGGATTTATACCTAGTTTAGTGAGTTTAGCTATAATTCCAGAATTGGGGGATGGTGTTGAAAGCCTTGGCGTAGTGTGAACCACCTTACCCTCATCTACGGCTTTGGTGACTGCCCCAAAGAAAATTATTGTTAGTTAGATTGATAGTTGGTACCCTTTCTCTTTTTTATTTCTTAAAAAAAATCAGTAAATAAAATCTTTCCTGACCTACGGGTTGGGAGGGTGGCCTAATTGTTAAGGTGTTTGCCTTACAAACACAAGGTGCAGGGTTTGAGTCTCACAAGGGATAATTGGCTAGGCTTAAAATGGCTCGCAAGGGCAGTTAGCCTAGTACTAATCTATGAAACTGTCCCCTCATGCAAGTGTATGTGTCTCTTTTATCAGCAGTAAGCCTTCTTTTTCCAGCATGGCTGATAAACCTAGCATGACTGAGAAATCTTCTTAGGGGAATCTATGGCTTTAAGAGGAGCCAGATGTATGACAGGAAGATGCCCAATTCAGATGGGCATGTCTGGTGTGCATATTGTCTAGGCGCTGTCCACCTACAGGATAATTGTGCCATCTCATGGTTTCTCCGCCAGGACTTTGAGTGGAGAAACAAGCTGATTTTGAAAGGTTTGTTGAAAGGGAAATTTGAAGAGGCCATATCTGGTCCGAAGACCTAAACCAGCTCATCATCTTCCTCTTCCTCCTCTTCTAAACTGAAGAAACGTTTCCATTTGGTACCGAGCAGTTCCTCAGAACCACCTGAAAAGTTAACGCTCACCCTTTGATGTTTCCTTCAAGGACATCCTGGAAGTCCTGAAACAGAGGAGTGGCTGGTCTTCCCTCCAGCCTTCCTCAGAGGAGTCGATATACTTGGAGGCTTTTCATGCCCAACCCTCTACTTCTTGGATCTCTCCGCCTGCTGAAAAGCTCATCAAATTGATCGCGCAGCGGGCCTGGAAGATTCCTGACTCTATTGAGCCCCAGTCCCAAAGAGGCCTGACCGGATCCTTTCTGCCTCTAAGGAAGAGCAACATTGGGCTAAGGGTATCCCCGTATATGCCATGGTGATAGCGGCAGCCACAAACAAGGAAATTGCAGGGGAAAGTCTTACTATCCATCCTCCTAATAAGGAGTCCAGGACTATGGATAGGTTCAGGAAGCGTGTTTACGCTTCATTGACATTCACTCTCAGGTCTTTGAACTACAATGGGTACTTTACCAGACTACAGACAGATCTGCTCAAAGAACTGTCAGATGCACTCACAGCAGCAGTAGCTGAAGAGCTACGAGAGAAAGTTACCTCTCAGCTCTCCACCCTCAAAGCAATTTCTATCTTGTTCATGAGGCTAATTGTCCATGCAGCTGAAGGGACAACAAGAGCAGCAGGTTCAGGCATAGCCATTAGTAGACATGCCTGGATGCTCCTGTGTGACTTTTCAGAGCCATTTAAATCTTCGTTCGTCAGTGCTCCGTTTGACAGAACATCCCTTTTTTTACCCAAAATAAAAGACACACTGGTGGGAGACTATGGTTCAAAAAGTCTCAAGGGTCTTTTCAGAGCTCACATGGCAAAGACTTTCCCAGGTGCAGAGAGGGAAGTAACAATGGAAGACACTGTCCTAGAGGCAGTGATGGTCCGCAGAACCAGGGGTCCAGAGATGCTTTTTCTGGTACCTCCTACTAGCACTTCTGAAGAGAGGCCCGATTTTCTTCCTCTGGAGGCAGTCGCGGGACAATTATCCCTGCAACAATCTGCCTAGCTAGAGATAACATCGGACATATGGGTGCAGGGAATCATTTCCAGAGATTACATTGTTCTCCTTTCCAAAGAAAACTCCCGGACGTTCCATACAGTCACATGGAAGTAGCAGTTGTAGAAATTCAAAAACTGCTTGAAAAAAGAGTCATCCAGAAAGTCCCACCAGACCAAACAGGATCCGGGTTTTACTCAAGATTCTTTTCAGTTCCTCAAAAGAGAGGACTGGAGACCCATTTTGGATCGCAGCCAGTTCAGCAAACCAAATTCCAGATGGTCTTGGTACAGTCATTCTTGGAAAAAGATGATTGGATGTGCTCTGTAGATCTTCAGGATGCATATTACCATATAAAAACAGACAAACACTTCAGGCGATTCCTGCGGTTTTGGCTTGGAGCCAGTCATTTCCGTTTCAGAGCACTGCCCTTTGGTGTCACCAAAGCCCCCAGGGTGTTTACGATATGCATGGCAGTGGTAACAGCTCATCTCAGACTGCAGGGATTTCAAGGTTTTCCGTATCTCGACTACTGGCTCCATACCGCTACCACCAGGTGTCAACTAGAATGGACAAGGGATTACACCCTGCATCTTTACGCTTAATTAGGCATTTCAGTTTGTTTGTGTCTTTCAGCTTTTCCCGGTTAGGGGTCGTCACAGCGGAACTCCGGTCCGCTAATGATTGGTAGTTGATTTTTACGTGCTGAGTTACCAGCTCTGACGCACAGCCTTCAACGAAGGCATTTCAGTAAATTACAAAAAGTCAAATCTACAACCTACTCAGCATTTGAAATGTATTGGAGCCTTAATAAACACTGTTTCAGGAACCACTTCACCTCCAGTAAACAGGCTTCAAAACATCAGATCACAAATAAACCACATTAAACAAAAGTGTTCCATCCAGACTCATCCTTCAGGTGCTGGGCTCGATGGCAGCCTCTGTAACTCTAGTTCCCTTGGCCAGCTATCACATGCGAATTCTGCAAATGGCTTATAGCTTACCAATGGTCGTTAATGAATCAACCAATGTCATACCACATCTTGATCAATCACTGCAAACAAGACCTATCTTGGTGGCTCCATTCCAATGAAATTCTTTCGGGCCGTCCTTTCGTCCTTCCACAGCTCCTAGACATAGTGACCACAAATGCTTCCCAGATATGCTGGGCATTATTTGGGAAGGACTGTCCAAGGCACTTGGTCCCAACAGGAGGCCAGTTTGCACATCAATGTTGTAAAGATGAGGGTGGTGTTCTTGGCATTGCAAGCATGTCAAGATGCCCTTCCCTTGGGAACAGTGGCAGTTCAGACGGACATGTCGCTGGTCTGGTACATCAGCAAACAAGCTGGAACCAAACTTACCAACTTTGTCAAGAAGCCCTCAAAGTCTGGCAGTGGGCTAGGTTTTCTCATGGCAGTGCACATTCTGGGGAGTTCCAGTGTGCTAGCAGACAACTGAACAGAACTATTCTAATACCTCATGAGTGGTCTGTCAATCCTGTGGTGACTGTCAACATATTCTGCCACTGGGGTCAGCCTTGCTGTAATCTGTTTGCCTCTCCCATGAACAACAAGTGCAGCCGTTACTTTGCCCTAATCCCCCCCCCCCCCAAGCGAGTCTCCCAGAGATGCTTTTCTCCATGATTGGCCCCCCGGTCTCCTGTATACCTTTCCCCCAACTCCTGTGATATTCCAGTTTCTAAAGAAAGGCAAGAGGTCAGAGTGCACAATAATCTTCATTGCTCCAGTCTATCCTCAGCAGGTTTGGTTTCTCTTCATATGGCCTCATCTGCTTCAGAAATCTTGGATTCTGGATCCAGCTCCGGATCTATTATTTCATCCAGAAGGTATGGTTCATCCGAATCTTAACATCTCAAGTTCACTGCGTGGCTTCTCCAATTCCCATGATTGCCAGGCATTCTTCCCTTACCTCACCAGTCCATCAAATCATTTGGCCCATCACAAACCTTCTACTAAGAAACTCTACCAGAGTAAATGGGAAAACATTTTAGATGTGCTCTTAACAATGATATTGACCCTTATACTAAACTTGACTAAAGTACTGGATTTTCTGGCTGTTCTTTATCAGTCTGGCTCTTCGGCCTCTACCATTCGGGTCCATCTAGCTGCAATATCTGATTTCCATATTGATTTTGATGGTTCTTCACTTATGTCACATAAACTTTGTAAAGCCCTTTTGAAGGGAACCCTAATGTTAAGGCCTCCTTTTAAAGAGCCCATTGCTCCATGGGATTTAGCGTCAGTCCTACAGTCTCTTACTCTATCCCGTTTTGAACATTCAGCTACTTGTGACTTAAAATTTCTGACATGGAAAACTTTGTTTTTATTAGCTATTACTTCCGCAAGAAGAGTATTGGAAATTCAAGCCTTGTCCTGCAAGCCCCCCTATGTAATGTTTCACAAGGACAGGGTTTCCCTCAGGACTAATCCTTCCTTCTTACCAAAGGTAGTTTTAGAATCTAATATCAATCAAACCTTGCACCTACCAGTCTTTTTCCCTAATTTCTCCAATAAGGGAGAGTACTGTTTTCACAGAACAAAGAATATCAGAAAATCTGACCAACTGTTTGTTGCCTTTTTCTCACTTTCTTTAGATAACCAAGTTTCCTAGGTTACCTTAGCTAAATGGCTCAGAGATTGTATCACCTTTATCTGTCATTTAAAGGGACTTCACCCACCATGTCTTGTGAAAGCTCATTCAACTAGAGCTGTAGCAGCTTCTGCAGTTTTTCATGTCAGAGCTTATTTAGATGACATTTGTGCAGCAGCCACATGGTCACCCCTTCATACTTTTATCACTCATTACAATCTGGACCAGATCTCTAGGGGACGTGCATCATTTAGTTTGATGGTGCTCAGAAATATTTTTCCGTGAGACCTCCGAAGATTCAGGTAGCTAGCGACTTTGTCCCACAGTCAAGGATTACGTGAAGATTGACAACATCCAGTAAAGAAGTTATGTCTTACCATAACATTCCATTTGTGTTGCTGATCTTCACTAATGCTTGACATTCCCCCTTGCCTGGGACTCTTAGTAGATCAAATTTTTCCGAGACTGGCTTCATAATAGGGACACAGATCTGATCTCTTTTCTTTATTGTTATTTACAGTCTGCCACTAATTTAGGCAAACTCGATCTGAGGTACTTCAGAGAGGAGTATTATGGGTAGTACCTAGCTTCAGAGTTTGGAAGGCACGAGCTCAAGTAATTGACCAAGTCAATTCCAAGGCTCTGAACCAATCCCACAGTCAAGGATGAGTGAAGATCGACAACACGGAATGTTATGGGAAGAAATTACTTCTTTTTTTTAATATTATGTGTAATTTGTTATAATTATTCAAACTGCAGATGTTTTTATTTTTGAAGATTTTAAAACTGTTGTTCTTAAAATGTTTTGTAATAATTTTGAGCTTCTCTTTCCAGGTGTCCACTGAAAATGCGGTAATCAAATGTCAGTAAATAAGTAAGAAATAACAATACAGACCCATAATTGTGTGCATGATCTGTGACATAAGGGTGAATACTGGATATCTGAAGCAGAAAACAGAAGCTAAAACCCCAGATGTTAATAATTCCAGAAATAAATGTTATCTCTGATATTCATCATATTGATCACTACACTACTGCAATAACCTTAGCTATATGAGTTGTATCTTGCCAAGCATATAACAGCTGGCCAGCTTCCAAAGCTTCAGGTCACCCTTCACCTTCCATGTGCCCATACTGTCAGTCACCTTGCACTGAGCTGACTAAAAAGACAGGTTTGGGTGTCAAGACCTTCCTTTCCTGCCGCCAAAGAGTATTTTTCTCTGAGGCTTTCAAGGATCGATGGTAGGCTTGTGCTGTTCTTTTGTTGAGCTGACAAGTTCCCTTTTGGGGAAAATCTTCCCTTTTATAAAATGTTATAACAACTTCTTGTTCAGGAAAGTAATTTTAAAGCTAGGAGTCTTTATTTTGACAGACTGTCACAAGACTGTATTGTATTTTTAAATAAGCGCACTTTTTCATATCAGTTTAAAACTTGTTTAAAGTATTTGAAAACAATTTTTTTTTTCTGTGGAGGCTGGCAAAATGTTTTGAAGTGCTTGTTACTGTGTTTTTATGTGAAAAACATGACTTTTAAAGCTTTACATTCTTACCAGCATTTGCTGCTTGTTTTCCCACCTGGAAAGGGGCACCATTTTTGGCTTGACCATGGAACAAACTGTTGGTCCTTCTTTCAGCCACAAGAAGAAAAAGTTAAGCAAACAGCCTTTGCTGCAACAGTAGGCTAGCAGTTTGCCTCAGCCCCAAGTGGGTTACTGTGCTGTGGCCATTAGCTGTACCTCAGAACACTCAAATTTTACCCCATATCCCTCTGGTGTAGCTCCTACAGCCTCTGTGGACTAGAGTTTAGCTGCGTCCTCTGCCACTGTTGTTGCCTCCTATATAGGCAAGGGAGAGCCACTCTTGTCGGTCCTGGGAGAGGGAACTGTGTACGCTTCCATTTTGTCAGAATGTGCCTATCCCTGGGAAGCTTCTTCTGCCATTAATAACACTGTTGCTCTCATTTTTCATGTCAAAAAGAAACAGAAAACTAAACTTGTATCTACTCAGCCTCAGATTTCTTGGACAGGAGTGGTTTACTGGGTCTAGCTCAGAGTTTAATTCAGGCTATTGATCCTTCTTTTGGTAGAAGAAAGAGGGATACAGGTTTTCCTGAAGAGATTCAAAATTCTGAATCTGGACAGGAAGATGAAAGGACAGACACAGGGTTTTCTCCTCAGATTTCTGATTCAGACTCAGAAGAGAGCTCAGTTTTTGATCCTCCCTGTGGCGGGGGGGGGGGGGGTCTGTATCTCTGACACTGATGTTCATCGTGCATACAGCTGCAGTCATAACAGATGGGTTTTCCTGCCGTCAGGCGGGTCCTCGGTCGACCGAATTCCAAAGTCTAGGTCCGGCGTCGGATGTCGTCGCTTCTTCCCTGACGTCAGTGCGACAGGGGTATAAAAGAACCAGCCGACGCCATTTTCTTCAGTCTTTCTTGCCGCGCGGTGCCCGAAGCAGAAGCAGTTCGCAAGTGCCGGTCAGCCAGCTCCTGAGATTACGAATATTTTGCAACCGAAGTCTTCTTGAAAGCTAAGTACCCCTTTGGGGAAACTTTTCTTGCCTCAGACCGATGTCAGACAAAGTTAATAATTGCATTTCATGTGGGAAGCAAATACCGCAAAAGGATTTTCATTCCCTCTGCATTCCTTGCTTAGGCCCAGACCACGACGTCTCGGCCTGTCGTTTTTGTGCTACATTCAACAGACGCACCAATAAGTGTCGGGCGGAGTTCGCCCAACACTATTTTGGCAAAAAATTTAATTACATTATGTCATCGGATACTCCGACTCCAGTTTTGAGTAAAAGACGCAAAGATAAGGACCGACATACGAGGTCCGTGGCTTCTACCGACACCACGCCAAAGCCGACTACAGGTGGCACCTACGCAGCCCCTGACTACCGACGACACTTCATTGGCGGTGTCTACTGTACCCGAGGTCGCAGGCTCTTCAGCCCACTCCCCGACTACCGATACCGAAGCCACTCTTGGCGGTGAAACTCAGAGTTTAGACAGGTCTGCCACCTCTCAAGGTGTCTTCAGGCCTTCCTCTTCTTTTTCCATCAAGGCTTTCACTAAGTCTAAAGCAGCCATGCATACTAAAAGACAAGCTCCACAGGGCCCTTCTCAAGGCCCCATGCCTAAAAAGCAGATGCTCAAAATGGCTGAGGATTTGATTACTCTTATCAGGGGTTCTCAACCCCCCCGGACAAAAGGCCCAGAGTGGATCCCCCTCCTCAGACCAGGCCTCCATTATTTCAGAGCATTCTGATGACCAGGAACATTCATACTCCCCTTTTGAATATTCTGATGCAGAGGAGTCCATTCCCTCTGTCTCCCCCCCTGAGGATTACTGTTTTGGGGAAACCTTACATACCTTGAGGGAACACTTCCACTGGGAAGGCCAAGAGTACTCCGACTCCAAGAAAAGGCTTAGGGATTTTCTCTTGCTCCCTCAGCACAGGCCTCTGGCTATACCTCCTGTCTTAGACATTCTAGATGATGTGTATTCGGAGGCCTGCCTTAACCCAGACTCTTTACCCCCAGCCCCAGCCCCAGTCAAGCCTGACAGGTATGACCGGGTTCCTGACTCACACCAATTCCTATACAAAAGCCATGCGGCTGACCCAGAAACTATCTCACAGGGCCCCAAGGGAATTAAGGCCTCCACTGCTAAAAATCCATTACCTTCAGAGAGAGATTCCAGAGCTTTAGAAAGGTGGGGGAAAAAGGTATACACCTCGGCCACCTTAACCATGAGAGCATTAAACTGCCAGTTCCATATGTTAAAGTACCAACAGTTTCTGTTATCACAGTTGAGAAGCAAAATGTCACAACCTGAACAACCAGACTTGAAGGAGTTGCAGGATTTGATGCATAGTGCAGAACAAGTGGGTAAACATACCTTGCAATGTGGTTTTGATGCTTTAGAGGCCTCATGTAGAGCTGCTGTTACAGGATCAGTCATACGTAGACATGCCTGGCTCAAAGAGCAAACCTTACCAGATCATGTCAAAGCTAAATTTACTAGATGCCCCTCTGCAAAAAGATGTATTATTTGGTGTTAAAGCTGAGGAGGTATTAAAGAAAATGGAGGAAAAGGCTAAATCAGTGCAAACAGTGAAAGATTTCCTACAGGTTCAACCTCCACGTTTCAGTAGAAATTGGCCTTCCAAAAATTGGTCCTTTCCAGCCACGGACAGACCCCAAAGAGGTAGATACAGGCGCCTGAGAGGCAGAGGGCAATCTCAAGGATCGTTTAGAGGCAGACAATGGCAAGCACCTACACAAAGAGGTGGTGAGGATAGTTCACAGCCATTCAGAAAGCAGACCCAATGACTTTCCCCTTTGCATGCCAAGCAAGGCTCAAATGGCAGCACCTTTAGGCGGAAAACTGCCATTATTTTCGCAAAATTGGCATATTGTCACAAAAGACAAATGGATCCTGGACATTATAGACAGAGGCTACAGATTCCATTTTCACATCCTTCCAAAAATGAGAGGCATGCCAAACCTGCCACACAATCAAAGGGCAGAGGCACAAAAACAAATTTCAGATCTCATGGACATGAAAGCTATTCAAGAGGTACCTACACAAGAACAAGGTCAAGGTTTTTACTCCAGACTATTCCTGGTACCAAGGAAGGGAAAATATTGGAGACTTATTTTGGACCTATCCATCCTTAACACATTTTTACTCGTGCCAAAATTCAAGATGCTCACATTGCAGCAGCTTCTTCCCATGCTGGGCAAGGAGTCTTGGCTGGTAACATTGGACCTCAAGGAGGCATACCTGCATGTCCCAATCAGACAAGATTGCAGAAGATACCTCAGATTTCTTGCATGTTCAACCCATTATCAATTCTCTGCATTGCCCTTTGGCTTATCTACTGCACCCAGAGTATTCACGAAATGCCTGGCATCAGTAATTGCCTACTGCAGACTTCAAGGGATACAAATATACCCATATTTGGACGACTGCCTGATCCAAGCGGACAGCAAGCGCATACTTCTGAAACATCTGGCTTTTGTAATAATGTTGTTGAATTCTCTGGGATACACAGTCAACAAAAAGAAATCAAGGCTAATACCCTCTCAAACAGTAATTTTCCTGGGTGCCAACTTGGACACAAACACCCAGATGGCCTGCCTCACGCCAGAGAAACAGGGGCAACTAACTCAATACTTCAGAAAACTGGCAAATTTCACCAGGCTGACTGCAAGGAAAATCCTGCAGGCTCTGGGATTCATGGCATCTTGCATCCTACTAATCCCATGTGCAAAGCTGCATATGAGGAAACTTCAATGGTACCTGAAAAACCTATGGTCTCAACACAGCCACAGTTTGGAAACAATAATACCACTGATTCCATGTCTTCAAAAGGAATTTCTGTGGTGGGCTCAAGCATGCAAAAGAAACACAGGTCTCCCATTCTGCAAGCCTCAAGCAAATCAAGTCATCACAATAGACGCCTCGGACTACGCCTGGGGGGCGCACATGACAGATCGGTGCATTCAGGGCAAATGGTCCCAAAAAGAAAAGCGTCTACACATCAATCAAAAGGAAATGCTAGCAGTAATCAATGCTATTATAGCTTTCAAAAACCTTCTGCATCCAGGTCCGCTATTGATAAGGACAGACAACACCACAGTAATGTCACCACAGTAATGTGGTACATAAACAAACAGAGAGGAACCCATTCATACCCCCTATGCAGGCTGGCCATGTCTCTTTGGAACATGGCTCTGGAATTACAAATCGAACTTCAAGCACAGTACTTGCCAGGCAAGGAAAACACGCTGGCAGACAACCTAAGCAGAAATATGACAGATCCACATGAATGGAAGTTGCATCCTCAAGTTTTTACAGAGATAATTCAAGCATGGGGAAGGCCAGACATAGATCTCTTTGCCTCCCACAAAAATCACCAATTGGCAAAATTCTGCTCAAGGACCTTTTATCCACAGGCCTGGAGAGTGGACGCACTCTCTTTCAGTTGGACAACAATGACAGTTTATGCCTTTCCACCTCTTCCTCTGCTGCCCAAAGTTCTATCAAAAACCAGAGCAGACAGACCAAAGATGATGCTCATTGCTCCAGACTGGCCAAGACAACACTGGTACCCACTCCTGAGGAGCCTGACGCATTCCCCACCATGGATCCTACCTCTAATGCCTCTTCTTCTGACTCAGCACAGCTTCAAAGCTCTTCACAGTCAGCTGAAAACACTCATTCTGGCCGCATGGAAGATTCCTTAACTTCACAACAGGCCCTACTCTCCAAGGCGGTGCAGGACATCATTTTGGAGGCCAGAAGGCCTTCTACTAGAAAAGCTTACTCCGCAAAATGGAAACGGTTTTGTGCCTGGAATGAGAAAAAGGGTCAGAATCCTGGAATACTGAATTTACCTCAAATATTACAGTATCTAGCTGAGATGCTAAGCAGTGGACTTTCATTCTCCTCCATCAAAATCCATGCCTCAGCCATTTCTGCAGAATACAACACTGATCCTCCTTTATTCTCTCACCCCCTCTTAAGACAGTTCCTCAGAGGGGCTAAGAATATAAAACCCCCAAGGAAACAACCAGTACCTGCTTGGGACTTCAATTTCAGTCTAGAAAAACTGACCTTGCCTCCTTTTGAGCCAGCTGCCTCAGCAGAACTGCAATATTTGTCCTGGAAAACAGCCTTCCTTCTGGCTATCACCTCAGCTCGCAGGGTATCGGAACTACAAGCCCTCATGGCTGTGCAGCCTTTCATCATTTTCCATCAGGACAGAGTTTCCTTACGAACCAATCCGTCCTTTATGCCAAAGGTGGTATCCAGGGTAGCTTTGAATCAGGCTATCCACTTACCTACCTTTTACCCTAATCCTCAAAACAAAGGGGAGATACTACTACATTTCTTGGACATCCACAGACAGCTGCGTTATTATTTGGACAGAACAAAGCCTTTCAGAAAATCAGAGCAACTCTTTGTGTCCTATGCTACAGGAGCTCAAGGGAATCCAATTTCCAAACAGACAATCTCAAAATGGATAGCCCACTGCATACGCTTTTGTTACTCTTTTCATGGTAAAACTGTACCTGCGGGCATCAGATCTCACTCCACAAGGGCCACAGCTACCTCTGCAGCTTTCCTCAGGGGGGTTCCTACCAAAGATATTTTGGAAGCAGCCACTTGGAGTTCTGTGCATACCTTCTCCAAGCACTATCACCTACCATTATACTCCAAATCTAGAGCAGGCTTTGCCACTGCAGTCTTGCAGGGCATCCTGGCTCCTCCTAGTTCCACCTAGTGCCTACCACCCCTTTTTTAGCTTTGGGATTCTACCCATCTGTTATGACTGCAGCTGTATGCACGATGAACATAGTACAGTTTTGTACCTACCATAAATGTAGATGTTCGAGTGCTAATACAGCTGCAGTCCAGGTTTCCCTCCCTCCTTCCCCTCTTGGGACAGGCCTAATGGCTAACACCTCCTCATACAACATGATTGGGGTATTCTTTTATAGTGTATTTGCTTGCAACTACTGTTTTTTTATTTTATTGCATTGCATTATTACATAAATTTATGTTTTGCCTTCCTTCTGGGGGCACCTGACATCTGGAGCAAGAAAAACTGAAGAAAATGGTGTCGGCTGGTTCTTTTATACCCCTATCGCACTGACGTCAGGGAAGAAGCGACGACATCCGACGCCGGACCTAGACTTTGGAATTCGGCTGACCGAGGACCCACCTGACGGCAGGAGAACCCATCTGTTATGACTGCAGCTGTATTAGCACTCGAACATCTGCATTTATGGTAGGTACAAAACTGTACTTTTTCAGAATTTGTCAGTGTTTTCAATAGAACACTGAGGTTTTTTCAGTTCCTCACAAAGTACTTTGAGCTGCTACAGGAAAATTTTCCAAAACCTTTATTCATTCCTTCAGTTCTGTCAGCTTTGATGGATTGTGTGTTTGTTACAGCCTCCGGTTTTCCTGATAGTAAGCCATCTGCCCCTAAAAAGGCAGATATGATGTATAAAGTGCCTCAGTCCTTTTAATTTGTTATACACTCTTCCCAAACCTGACCCAGCAGATATAGTTTTAGTTTGTCCCACTGCTGCTAAACATATAGTTAATTCCAATCCTACTCTTTCTAATATGGATAAGGAGAATATTGAAAATTATGGGAAAACGTTAATGCTTCTGCAAATTTAATTTTCAGAATGTTGAATTGTCAGCTCATTTGTTAAAGTTTGTACTGACTAATTATTAAAATATGAGGAGTGTTTTGTCTGCAGTTTCTTCTTGTGATGAAAAGTCTGCTTTAAATGTCATTTATTCTATTGTACAAGTCACTACCAGGTGTTAAAAGTTATAGTTTACATTTTCCTTCTGAAAGCAATTTAGTTTGGTCCCCCTTTCTGCAGAGGTGATTAGAAAGTGTGATGAAAGGGGTAATTTGATTCAGGGACTCTCTAAGATTTTGCAGCCCGCCTTTTCATTGTTTAAGGGATTTTCTAACCCATCATTCAATTTTGACAAAAAACAAAAACAAATGGACAGTCTCAACAAATTCAGGTGAATGCATGTTTAGGAAGAAATGGGAAGGGATTCCAGGTGCCAGAAAGAATTCTTGTACCCCCCCCCCCACCACCACCACCACCAAAAAAGAAGGACAGTCCAGCAAGCCTGAATGACTGTTTAAGGGACTTTACTCACACAAGAACAGGGGTGTTTGATACACCCCGATAACAATCATATTCATTTGACTGCCTGGATGTTAGGGTCTTAATTCCTTTCTGAAGACATGCTTCAAGTACTAATGGAGGCAAGAAAGCCTGCTATGAGAATATCGTATATTAGCAAATGGAAAATGTTTTCTGGTTGGTGTGAACAACATAACCAGCACTCATTCAGGGCCAATTTTTCTCTAGTTGTACAATATTTGTGTGAGTTACTATCCTATGACCTTTCTTACTCCTCCACCAAGGTTCATTTCTTGGCCATTTTTTGCATGTCTGTCCATGGATCCTCCTCTTTCAATGCATTTTCATGTCAAAATGGTTTTGAAAGGAGATTTGTATAAGAGGCCTCCAAGTAAAGAGTGGTCCCTCCTTGGAATCTTTATTTTGTGTTCCAGAAGTTAACACTTGCTCCATTTGAACCAGCTAACCTGGCTAAATTGATTCTTGACATGGAAAACAGTTTTACGGATTGCTCTAACTTCTGCAAGAGAGTTGCAAGTTCCTATGGTGGGTAAAACATATTTCAATTTCTACAGGGACAGCGTCTTTTTAAGAACTAATCTTTCTTTTATGCCTAAAGTGTTAGCCAAGTTTACTTTAAGGCAAACTATCCATCTCCCCATTTTCTTTTCTGAACCTAAAAATGAAGGAGAAAAGGATACTCTGTACCTTGGATGACCACAGATCTTGACAGAACCAAGTTTTTCAGATCTTCAAATCAGTTGTTCATTTCTTGTGAAGGTAAGAAGGGCCAACCTGTGTCAAAGCAGATGGTTTCCAAATGGTGAAGACTATTACTTTTTGTTATACTTGCCCTGACAAAACTATTCCAGGCAGAGTCAAGGCCCAGTGAAAAGAGCCTTGCCTTCATTTGTGGCTTTTTGGAAAGGGTTGGATTGTAGAAGAAGTCTAGCAAGAACTTGATTTGATTCCTTCTCTAGGTCAAGATCAGGCTTTGCTAGGACCATTATCCAGTGGTTTCTGGGCTCTTCTCCTCCCACCTCCCAAATTTAGTAAGCTTGGGTAATCTCCCCATATGTCTAAGGTTACTGCAGCAATGATCAATATGATGAACATGTACAATTGTGTAAGTAAACTTACCATAACAGTAGATGTTCGAATGATCACTGCTGCAGTAGCTGCTCCCTCCCACCACCCCCCTTGTTTTTTTTTTTTTTTGAAGTGTTGTGTATAACAGGATGTGTATACTTTTTTGTTGCTCCTAGCATGGTCCTTTCAGGCTCAAATTTCCTCTGTCTGTTGACATGAAAGCTCTGAAGGGTTTGCAGGCCCAAACCTATCTTTTATTTTTATTTTTTTTTAGCCACCTCAGCTCGAACTGCCAGACAGTTTGGGCATGTGAAAGGTGCCCTGGAAGTGATGGAAGCTGGCTGGGTCTTAGGAAATCACCCATATAGTTAAGGTTACTGCAGTAACAATCATTTATATATGTAATGCTGTGGTAAATTTACTTACATAACTTCACTTTTTCAAGCTTTACTTATGGATAGTGTTTTATCTTTGATTTGGTATCTAGTTTTCGTGTTTGGAGACGAGAAGAAATAGCAGCATTTCGTCAACTTGAAATGACTACTTAAAATTTCTACACTAAGAGTATATAAAGATCAGATGTAGTGGCACTGCCAAGTATGAACCAGGCTCTTTGCGGGCTGAAAGTCAGGCTTGGGTCAGAATAGCTTCAAACGTCTGGAGTCCACTTTCTTGAGTCACTTGAGTGAATATATTGTTTATTGCATGACTGTAAAAATGCCAGCTGTTAAAACTTAAGAACATTTTTTTCCAAGTTGTCTGAATATTCCTGTAAAGAGTGCAGAACAAATTTGAGTCTGTGGGTGAAAGCCATATAGTTAACCTTATGTCTACTTAAAGTACACTGTCTGTTCTCTGTTTCTATATTTGCATTTTGTGGAATGGTAACACTGGAGGTGAAGTAAGTCTTCCTCATAAATGTAGCTGGAGTTTGATGCTGCACTGTCAAATTGAAGTCCAGGGCAGACATAGTCACTTACAGGTTCCTGGATCCGTTTCCTTTGCATTTCTTTTTCAGCTACTTTGTCGCTGTACTTTCAGTGGGAGACAAAAGGGCTAGCTGTGGTGCACCTGTGACTGAATTTTGCATTTCATTAGTAAGACTAACATTCACCTTTGGGCTGGAATATCAGAAGACTATGAATGCTGTCTCCGCACCAGGTACTTAGATTATTTGTTTCCAATGTAGACTTTGCAGTGCAACATAAGTTGGGGTGGAGGGAGGAGGAGATACTACAATCCTAAGGTGCCATCCTTCGTGTGAGGCATTGAACTGAAGTCCTGTCTGCCTGAGTTGGAAGTAGTTCAGTTATTATAAGTAGAAGTTATTCTTATCTTTGTATCATTTGTAGTTATCATTGCAGTTATAGATTAAAGAGTGGGGAAGTTGACGTCATACAGTGTTTACAATAACTAGGAAAATAAAAGAAGAAAATATAAGCTCTTGCAGTCTGTATTTACAGATTTAAACTCTGTGCCTTTTCCATAGTTGGGTTTTTCTTACCTTATCCACAGTTTCACATTTTTTGTAACACAACTACTGCAACTCCTGCATCATTCAGCTAAATTCACAAGATATTTTCTGGTCCGTATTTTTCACAAGAAACTCCCACAGAAAGCTGTACTGCCCCAGACACAGCCTACAATGAGTGGAGAAGAAGTAAAAACAGAACTAAGGAAAATGAAGTCAGGCAAAGCAGCAGGCTCAGATGAGGTCACAGTGGATATGATAAAGATGCTGGGTGAGATAAGGGAGAAATGGCTCCTGAGGGTACTCATAGCAGTGTGGAGAGAAAGGCTTATCCCAAATGACTGGAGAATAAGCATACTTGTGCCACTGTACAGGAACAAATAGGATATCCACAACTGTAGGCAGTACAGCGGCATCAAACTCCCTATTACATTGCATGAAAGTTCTGGAGAGGATGATTGATAAACTGATAAGCAGAGTAGTAGAATATAAGATGGGAGATGAGCAGTTTGGTTTCAGATCAGGATGCAGCATAACTGAACCGATATTTGCAGTGAGGCAAATAGTTGAGAAAAAGCTAGAGATGAGGAAAGAGTCCAACTGGGCATTTCTAGACTTGGAGAAAGCATATAACAAGGTCCCAAGAGAGCTGATCTGGGCAGTACTGCAGCGGTTTGAAGTCCCAGAAACATTGGTAGAATTAGTGCAGGCTATGTACAAGAACTCAATGACTCAAGTACGAACAGTGTTTGGCCTCACACAGGGGTTCCTGGTGGGAGTGGATGTACATTAGAATTCAGCTCTGAGCCCACTGCTGTTCATACTGGTGATGAACTACATTGGCAAACAGGTTGAAGGGGACACAGCAACAAAGTTGCTGTATGCAGATGATGTGGCATTACAGGCAGACTCTGAACAAGAACTTCGGCAAAGGATAGGGGAATGGAATGTAAAACTGAAGGCACATGGAATGAAATTAAGCACAGATAAGACAGTGGTAATGGCAGTAAACTGGGGAAATCAGAAGAGGCTGAGAATTGAGATAGAGGGGAAGACAGTGGAACAGGTAAATAGCTTCAAGTATCTAGGAGGGGTGGTTGAGGAGAAGGGAAGTCTGAATGAAGAGATCAAAGCTAGAATCAGAGGGGCTGCAGCTAACTGGCATAGAGTGTCAGGTGTAGTCTATGACAGAAGAATGCCAAAGAAGATGAAAAGTAAGGTGTACAAGACGGTGGTGCAATCAGTGCTACTGTATGGTACAGAAACCTGGGCAGTAAAGGCAGAGCGGATGAAGAAGCTGGAGGTGATGGAAATGAAGTGCCTGAGAAGGGTGGTAGGATGCATGCTATGGGACAGACGAAGAAATAAGGACATAAGGGCAGAAGCCAGAGTAGCTCCATTTGCAGAAAAGATCAAAGAGAACAGATTACGGTGGTTTGGACACGTTCAGAAAAACACAAGACAATCTGTTGAAGAAGATTTGGGACAGACAAGAAGAAGGTAAGATGAAACAAGGATGTCCAGCAAAGAGGTGGATGGATTGTGTGAAAGAAGATCTGAGACAGTCATTCATGAATGTCGAAGAAGGCAACAATTGAATCGAGAGAGATGCCGACAGTTAACACAATTCCCTGACATCATGTAAAAAATAGGAAAAAGGAGGCTGATGATGATAATGATGACTTTTCACAACTATTTCCTGTTTCTTTTGTTGAAACTATACAGTACAGTGTTCTTAGTTATCTTTATCAGTTTATTTTTAAATGTTTCTGCAAGTGCTATGTTTCCAAATCCTTGAATTCTTTTACATGTAAAAAAAGCATTGTTGCTTCTTCAGCTTTGCAGGCGTAAGTTGAACATAGCCTTTCTTGTCTTTACCGTTTAACTTTTATGATGACTATTTGGCAGTCAGCTCAGAAGATTAAGGCTTTGTGCTGTTAGTGAGCTGCTTCCTGATACCAAGAAGTATAGGGATTGATTACATCTTTATCAGCTAGTTCTCCTGGGTCACCCCGAAAAGGGATGATCTGAAGTTGTTGTTTTAATTTGGTCTTCAGCCTGTGGGACCCAGATCCAGCATGGATCCAACACGGCTGCATACTCAGGCATCGGATCCAAGCTCCTCCCCTAACCATAATACCCATGTCTTCCTCCTCTCCTCAGATCTCGTTTGCCACTCGTGAGAGACAGTAGTGTGGTTACAGCTCCTTGCTCCCTTTCAAGTAAGATTAGACCTTTTGATAATTGTTTTCTGTCTTTCTTTTTCCTTTCATATCTTGCATCTTTGCTGTCACCTTTCCCTACCCTATTCCTGTGCGCTCACGTCAGTTTCTTTAAAAAAAAGAAAAAAAACCTTTCCAGGGATGGGGAAGAGGCTCATTATAAAGAACGGGACAGACCCAGAAAGCGGTCCCCGGTCAGCACTTCTGTGGTTGAGCGCCAGGCCAAGTCTCAGCCGGATCCGAACCATGGCTCTCCTCGACTCCGGTCACCCGCTTTTCACTGGAGCTGGATATTTCCTGAGCTCGGTCCGCCTCCCCTCGGTGCCACTCCAGGCCCATGTCGGTGGCTTCTTCTATCCAGACCTCTCCAAGCCTTTCTGAAGCCGAGGCGGACAGGATGATGTGGAGGTTTATTTGGGCCCAGATTCAGATGGGAGTCTTGTCTGCTCCTTCCCCCTCCAGGGCTGGGAGCATGCAGTCCATTTTCTTTCCCATTGCTCCTTCTCCGATCTGACCTCTGGTTTCGGAGTCATCGGGTCCGAGGTGTCCAGGTGTCGGTGCCACTACTTCCAGGTACCTTGACTCCGACCATTGCCCTGAGTGGTTTGGCTCCAACTTTTTCAGGGCTGACCAACTCTTGGAGCCAGAGTCTTGGCATTGGATCTGAGGGGATGGCGTTGGCCCTTCCAATTAGAGTCGTAGTGCCTGGAGACGTGGCTCTGAATCCCCCTCAGCACAGAGGGCGGCAGATCCAGTCCTGCTCACCTCTGCTTCGGGGGATTTGTTTGCCTTCTGCTTTCGATGTGGTGGAGAGGGTCCTCACAGCACCTTCGAGTCCCTTGACACTGTCAGCCTCTGAGTCCATTCTGGCTCCCTCGTTTTCTGGGATGGAGTCTGCCATCCTGCTCCCTCAGAGACAGCCTGTTGCCACTACGCCCCAGGAGGTTCCTCCCCCATAGAGCTCCCTGAGGTTTCCGAGGCCACCTCAGAAATCCCCCCCCTGAGGAGCTCCCTCAGAAAAATATGTGCAAGAGTTGCACTTGGACTCCCCACTGGAGTCCCATACAGAATATACTGGCTTGGAGGAAGGGGAGGGTTCCCCCCAGTCACCCCCAGAAGATGTCTCCTTGGAGACATCATGGAAATCCTGCACCAGCGAGGAGGATGGTCTATCCAGAAGCCCAACCCAGATGAGTCGGTATTCCTGGAGGTGTTTGGCAGAGAGCCATCTACCTCCTGAGTGTCCCCTCCCATGGATCCCCTTGTGGATTTGATTTCATCCAGGCCATGGAAGGAACCAGATATGTTTGAACCTATCCCCAAGCGCTCCATTGGATAGGCAACATTAGTTGAAGGGATCCCGGGTCGATGCCATGGTTGTTACTGTGGTCACCAAGAAAAAGCTTGCTCAGTAGAGCTCTATGGTCCAGCCTCCAGACCAAGAGTTGCAGACTATGGACCATTTCAGGAAGCGGGCTTACGCTTCAGCTATGTTTGCCTTACATGTGTTGAACTACATAGCACACATTATCAGACCGCAGCGGGACTTGGTTAAAGAGGTCACTGAATCTGCCCCAGGGTCCATGTCGGCAGAGGAGAAAAAAGGTTTTCTCCTCCCGTATGGCCACCCTTACTTCAATATCTAATACTTCCATGAGGCTTTTATCACACACTACAAAAGGTGACTCTAGGGCTGCCAAATTAGGTGTAGCCATCAGGCATCACACCTGGTTCCGGCTTTGTTCTTTCTCAGAGCCCTTCAAGGCATTGTTTACGAATGCCCCCCTATGACGGTTCCACTCTTTTGGGTAAGACTGTTCAAGACACCTTAGTCCAGTGCGAGAAAGACTGGAAGACCTTATCTACCGTCGGGATTCGCTTCTCAACGCCACAGTGATCCTTCTGTAGGAATCAACATAAGGTGAAGAAGATTTGGTTCCAAAAATCTCAAGGCTCTTCCAATGATGTTCAGGACTCGCCTTCCCCCAAAGGCAGAGGAGGATATGACAGACGCCGCCCTCATGGCAGAGGGAGCCCGAGGAACCAAGGGTCCCGGGATCCTTTCCCGGACAGACCCTCCCAACAGCTCTGAAGGGTTGCCCAACTGCTAGCCTCTGGAGGCAGTTTCTCACCTGTGTAATGAGCAGGCAACCAAAGAAATTTCCAGGCTGCACATAAAGCGAGTCATCCAGCCCATTCCCCTAGACGAATCTGGAGCAGGCATCTATTCCAGGTTCTTTTTAGTGCTAAAACAAATGGGGGGAGGACTTAAGACCATCCTGGGTCCTTCATCCATGAACCTGTCATTTGCCAAGATGAAATTCCAGGTAGTCACCCTTCAATCCATTCTGTCCTTCATGCAGATAAATGACTGGATGTGCTTGGTGGAGCTCCAGGACGCGTACTGTCACATCAAGTTGAACAGGTCCTATTGGGGGTTCCTCTGCTTCCGGCTGGGAGCCAGTCATTTTCAGTTCAGAGAGCTCCCCTTTGAACTTACCACCACCTCTAGGCTGTTCACCAAAGTGATGGCGGTAGTAGTGGCTCACCTGCAGCTGAAGGGGTTTCAGGTCTTCCCCTGCCTGGACAATTGACTCCTTTCCGCTCCCTCCATGCATCGACTTATGTCAAGCCAGGGATGATCTTCTCAAGACCGCTCCCTGTCTGGGCATAACCATAAACCTCAACGACTCCCAGTTGGCACCAGTACAGGTTCTCGACTTCATTGGGGCTCGTATAGACACTATCCAAGGCAAGGTGTTTCTACGTCCAGTTCGATTATCTCAGGTTTGCAAGGATTCTCTTCTTTGGTGGCTTCAATCCCTGGACCTCCTTCTGGGTCGTCCGTCCATTCTTCCCTTCCCTGCGATCACGGTGACCACAGATGCCTCCCTGCTCAGGTGGAGGGGGGCATTGCATGGGAAGGGCAGTCCAAGGCACATGGTCTTCCCTGGAGACCCATCTGCTTATCAGTGTCCTGGAGATGAGATCAGTCCTTTTGGTGTTGCAAGCTCTACACGCCTGTCTTCCTCAAGGGACTGTTGCCATTCAGATGGACAGTATGGTACATCAACAAAGGGGGGACCAGATCTTATCCCCTTTGTTGCAAACCCATGAGATTTTATAGGAGTGGATGATTTCTTCTGGCCATTTTCTGTTGGCAGTGCACATTCCGGGGAGGTCCAACATACTAGTGGACAGGTTCAGCAAATCTATTCTGATGCCTTATGAGTGGTCTCTGAATCCTTCAGTAACGGAGCAGATCTTTCTAAAGTGTGGTTAACCTTGTTGCGGTCTCTTCATCTCTCCTTCCAACCCGAAGTGCACTGAGTATTTAGCTCTGAACAGTCATCTGGGGGAGTCCCCCAGAGACACACAAGTTCATGCTTGGCTCTCCAGTCTACTATATGCCTACCCTCTGCTGCCTCTGATGTCCAAGTTCATTCAGAAAGCTCAGAGTCTGGGGAGCTCAGTGATACTCATTGCCCCTTTCTGGCCTTGCCAAGTTTGGTTCACCTCTCTGTGTTCTCATGCAGTGTGTCCTCCTTGGACGCTGGATCCGGTTCCAGATCTGATTATACATCCCTCAGGCATCCCTCACCCAGACTTAGCCTGAAGCTCACGGCTTGGCTGTTCCAGTTCCTTTGATAGTTAGGTCTCCCAGGCTGTCTTCGCCTGTTAAGGAAAATGGTAGTGGCTCACAAATCTTCTACCATGAAGGTTTACTCGAGTAAGTGGAAGGCTTTCTCAATCTGGGCATTTCAGCATGATCTGGATCCTTTTACTGCGCCAGTCCCAGCCATTTTGGTAGATGATGTTCTTCGTGTTTTACTGTTGCAGTCATCACACTTGGGTTATCTGCCTGCAGGTAGCCCTCAGTCGGCCCAAATACCAGAGTCTTGGGATTTCTGCGTCAGATGCTGTCGCCTCTTCCATGATGTCAGGCCATCAGAGGGTATAAAACATGCAGCCGACGTCGTTACATCAGCTTTTCTTGCCACGCAGGAGCCTGAAGCAAAAGTAGTTTGCAAGGGCCGGTCGGCCGCAACCTGAAATTTTCATTTTTCGAGCTTCAAACCTGAAGTCTTCTAAAGCTAAGTACCCTGTTGGGGATCCTTTTTTCTTGTTCTAACCGATGTCAGAAAAAGTTAACAATTGTCTTGCCTGTGGAAAGCAAATACCTCACAGAGATTTTCATTCTTAATGCATCAGCTGTTTAGGCCCAGACCACGACGTCCCCCGCTGTCAGTTTTGTGCCTTGTTCAACTCCCGAACTATTCATCATCGGGCTATTTTTGTCTCTAAATTCTTTCTCTCTCGTTCTCTATGTTTACGAAATGGCTTCGATAAGCCATCTGACTACCGATCTTCCGAAAAAACGCAAAACTGCCAACTGCACTTACGTTAAGCTAGTCACCAGTCCTCCGGTACTCAGTGAGGCACTTTTGCAGCCCCTGTTACCCGCTTCTATAGATTCGCAGGCCACTACTGAGACCCATTTGGAGTCCGGTATGCCACGAAATGCTTCTTCGACTATGGAACCTGTGGATGTCTCTACCTTCCTTGGATGGGTCCGGAGCCACTGTGCAGGCACCAGCTTCTGAGGGTGTATTCAGACCGTCTGATGTTCGTATTAAACCGACTACTTTGTTAATGACTAAAACTACCGAATTCCTCAGGCCTAGAGTTTGCACTACGCCTAAAAAAACGACGACCAAAGTGCATTCTCAAGCTCCCATGCCACAGAAACAAATGCTTAGAATCGCTGAAGGCCTTATTACTTTAATTAGGGGAAGCCAGCCTTCCCCCTCTAAAAGACAAAGAATTGATTTTACTTCTGATTCTACAGACCATGAGTCTGATGACTCTGACCCCTGTGATTACCAGGACATACCCTTATCTACCTATGAGGATTCAGATGCAGAGGATTCCATTCCCTCTGCCCCCCCCCCCCCCCCAGAGGACTTTTCTTTCGGTGAAACCTTGCATATCCTAAGAGAGAATTTCCGCTAGGAATGCCAGGAGTACCCACAGTCCAAAAAGAGACTGAGGGAATTTTTAGACTTGACTCAGCATAGGCCTCTAGCTATACCCCCTGTCCTGGATATTGTAGTTGATGTCTTCATGGAATCCAGTCTTACCCCAGATACTTTACCACCAGCACCTAGAAAGCCAGACAGATACTACAGAGTACCTGACTCTCACAAATTTCTCTTTAAAAATCCCACTGCAGATGCAGAGACCATTTCCCAGGGACCTAAAGGTATTAAGGCTACTACAGCCAAAAACCCTACCCCTTCGGACAGGGATTCCAGGGCTCTAGACAGATGGGGTAAGAAGGTATATACCTCTGCAACTCTTGCCATCAGGGCTTTAAATTGTCAGTTTCACATGTTGAAATACCAGCAGCATATTATGGAACTAATTAAACAAAAAATATTGTTGATTCCCGATTGTGCAGAAAATAAAGACTTGCAAGAGTTAATGCATTCTGCAAACCAAGTTGGTAAACATACTTTGCAGTGTGTTTTTTATGCCTTAGAAGCATCTTGCAGGGCTGCTATCACTGGGTCTGTTCTGAGAAGGCATCCTTAGCTGAAGGAACAAATCTTGCAAGACCATGTCAAAGCAAAATTACTAGATGCTCCATTAAACCAAGAATGTTTGTTTGGCTCAAAACCAGAAGAAGTTCTTAAAAAGATGGAGGAAAAAGCTAAATCTTTGCAAACTGGTAAGGATTTCTTACAGGTACAGCCACCTAAATTCAGTAGGCATTGGCCTTCAAAAAACTGGTCCTTTCCAGTCCCTCCCAGACCTTCTCAATCCAAACCCAGGGGCAACAGACCACAAAGACTACAGTCTCAGGGTATGCACAGATGTAAACAATGGAGTGCTCCCTTCTCAAAAATAGGGAATAGTAAGCCACCCCCTTATGGAAAAAGTTCACAATGACTTGTCCTTCATCCTTCCCAGCCATGTAAAACTCGCCCTGCATGCAAAAAACTGGGAGTATGTTACCCAGGACCGATGGGTCTTAAACATTGTATCCCAGGGATACAGATTCTACTTCCACTCACTGCCAACCCCAAGCCAATTGCCAGACCTTTTCCAAACCAGTGGGCAGAGGCCCAAAAGCAAGTACTTTCTCTTCTCAGTATCAGGGCTATTCAACCTGTTCCAACAGAGCAAAGGGGACAGGGTTTCTACTCCAGACTATTCCTGGTGCCCAGAAAAGAGATCTCTTGGTGCCCCATTCTGGATCTGTCACCTCTCAACACCTTCCTGGTGGTACCAAAATTCAAAATGCTTACTCTTCAGCAGTTGCATCCTATGCTAGCCAAGGACTCCTGGCTGGTCACCCTAGACTTAAAAGAAGCTTATCTGCACATCCCCATAAGGGAATCTGGCATGAAATATCTATGCTTCCACTCACTGCCAACCAAGCGGATGGCCAGACCTCCCCCCAAACCAGTGGGCAGAGGACCAAAAGCAAGTACTTTCTCTTCTCAGTATCAAGGCTATTCAGCCTGACCCAGCAGAGCAAAGGGGACAAGGTTTTTACTCCAGACTGTTTCTGGTACCCAGAAAAGAAAACTCTTGGCTCCTTATCCTGGATCTGTCTATTCTCAACACCTTCCTGCTGGTTCCAAAATTCAAAATGCTTACTCTCCAAGAGCTGCTTCCTATGCTAGCCAACGACTCCTGGCTAGCCGCCATAGACTTAAAAGAAGCTTATCTGCACATCCCCATAAGGGAATCTTGCAGGAAATGTCTATGTTTCAGAGCAGGCTCTATGCACTATCAGTTCTCTGCACTTCCCTTTGGCTTATCTACTGCGCCCAGGGTATTCACAAAGTGCCTGTCTCCAGCCATTGCATACTGCAGAGAGAGAAATATTCAAATTTACCCATACTTGGACGATTGCCTGATTCAGGCGGACAGTCAGGAATTGCTACTTCGGCACCTGATGTTTTTAAAGAGACTCCTAACTTCTCTGTGATATACCATCAACAAAAAGAAGTCACATTTGGTACCCAGCCAAAAGATTGTATTCTTGGGAGCAAGCTTGAACACAACTTCCCAGATGACATTCCTCACTCCAGAAAAGCAGGTTTATTTGACAAATTACTTCAAACTACTGGCACCCAAACCCAGCTATCTGCAAGAAAAATACTGCAAGCCCTAGGGTTTATGGCCTCATGCATTCTACTAATTCTGTATGCAAGACTGCATATGAGGAAACCAGTGATACTTAAAAAGTCTCAGGTGTCAACATTCCCAGGACCTGGAAACAGTGATTCCTATCATTCCTTGCCTAAGGACAGAGTTCCTTTGGTGGGCAGAGGCTTGCAGCCACAACAAGGGACTCCCTTTCACTCAACCCCTCGCCGCCCAAACCCTGACAACAGACACATCAGACTGTGCATGGGGGGGCTCCCATGGCAAGCAAATGCATTCAAGGCAAATGGAGCCCAGGAGAAATTCACCTGCATATCACTCAAAAAAGAAATGTTAGCTGTGCAGAATGCACTGACAGCCTTCAAATACCTTATCCTGCCAGGACAACTCTGGATAAAGACAGACAATACCACAGTTATGTGGTACATAAACAAGCAGGGGGGAACTCATTCCAACCCACTCTGCAGGTTAGCCATGGCTCTGTGGAACACAGCCTTGAGCAATCAAGTGCACCTGCAAGCTCAATTCCTGCCAGGCAAACAAAATTCACTGGCAGATGACTTAAGCAGAAATCTAATGGACCCACACAAGTGGAGACTGGAACCCAGCTCATTCAAACTTCTAATACACAGGTGGGTGGACCTCTTTGCTTTCCCCCAAAACCATCAACTGAGCAAATTACATGGGAAAACCTCTCAATCTATGCCTTTCCCCCTCTGCCCCTCCTTTCAAAAGTATTACTCAAGATCAAACAGGACAGGCCAAGGACAATCCTTATTGCACCAGACTGACCACGCCAGCACTGGTGCCCACTCCTACGCAGTCTGACAGCTGTGCCACCCTGGCAGCTACATCAGACCCCCCTCTCTGCTGTCCCAGCAGGAGGGATAGATTTTGCATCCTCAGCTGCAAACTCTGAACCTGACAGCCTGGCTTATTCCTTGAATACATCACCAGCAACCCTCAGCAAACAGGTGCTGGATGTTATCCTTGAGGCCAGGAGGCCTAGTACTAGGAAATCCTATTCAGAAAAGTGGAAAAGATACTGTTCTTGGAACCAGTCTCAAGGAAAGGATACAGCCGTGCCCACATTACCTCAAATCCTAGATTATCTAGCAGAGCTGCTCCACAAAGGCCTATCCTTCTCATCAATTAAGATTCATGCCTCTGCCATCTCAACTCATTGCAATACTGAGCCACCCCTCTTCTCTCACCCTCTGATCAAACAGTTCCTGAGAGAAGCTAACAATTTAAGACCCCCAAGGAGAGCTCCCACTCCTGCCTGGGACCTTAACTTTGTACTAGAGAAGCTCACGCTCCCCCCTTTTGAGCCTGCTGCTACAGCAGAGTTAAAATTCCTCTCTTGGAAAGCAGCTTTACTTCTAGCCATCACTTCAGCAAAAGGAGTATCTGAGTTACAGGCCCTTATGTGGAACCCTTCATTATCTTCCATGCAGACAGGGTTTCCCTCAGGACTAACCCATCATTTATGCCCAAGGTGGTATCCAGTGTGGCTTTAAACCAATCCATCCATTTACCAACCTTTTTTCCTAATCCCCAGAATAAAGGGGAAAGGATCCTGCACCCCTTGGACATGCACAGCTTAGGTTCTACCTTGACAGGACTAAACCTTTCAGAAAATCTGACCAGCTGCTAGTCAGTTTTGCTACAGGGTCAGAGGGCAAGGCCATTTCTAAGCAAACCATTTCTAAATGGATAGCACACTGCATCCATTTCTGCTACAAACACCATGGAAAACTTACCCCACAGGGGATCAGACCTCATTCCACTAGGGCTACCTCAACCTCTACAGCATTTCACAGGGGAGTCCCTACCAGGGACATCCTGAAAGCTGCAACCTGGAGTTCTGTACACACCTTCACCAAGCATTACCACTTAACTGTCTTTTCTAAATCCAGAGCTGGATTTGCCACAGCAGTCTTACAAGGCTTGCTAGCCAGTCCTAATACTTCTTGATTGCCTTCAACCTTCCTCAGCTTTGGGAATCACCCCAAGTGTGATGACTGCAACAGTGAAACATGAAGAACATAGTACAGTTGCGTACACTTACCATAAATGTAGATGTTCGAGTGTATTCACTGTTGCAGTCTTGGTTACCCTCCCTCCAGCCCCCTGTCTTTTCTATACCTTCTTCCTCTCCTCTTTTTTGGCCCTATCTTATGGAAATGGTATTTACTTTTTACTGGAGGTGTTCCACACCATGTGATTGCTTCCTGATGTCCTTCAAGAATGCAACTGCAGTCCTGACATATGGGTTGTCCTGCCTCAGGCAGCCCTTTGGTCGGCCGGATTCCAAAGTCCGGGTTCGGCGTCGGCTGATGTCGCCTCCTCCCCGACGTCAGAGCGGCTGGGGTATAAAGCATCAGCCGATGCCATCTTCTCCAGTCTTTCTTGCCGCGCGGTGCCCAAAGCAGAAGCAGTTCGCAAGTGCCAGTTGGCCAGCTCCTGTGTTTTCAGATACCGAAGTCATCAAAAAGCTAAGTACCCCGTTGGGGAACCTTTTCTTGCCTCAGCCGATGTCAGACCAAACTGAAAAAGTTAATAATTGTTTGTCTTGTGGTAAACAAATACCTCATAAGGACTTCCATTCTTACTGCCTTCCCTGCCTCGGCCCAGACCAGGACGTCTCGGCCTGTGCTTGCTTCAATAAGCGCACACTTAGGCGCCAGGCAGAATTTGCTGAAGACTTTTTTGGTGAAAATTACACCTATATCATGCCGTCGGAACTTCCGACAGCACATGTTTCCAAAAAAACGGAAGGACCGGGACCGACCTCCGCGGCCCGCGACTTCCACCAACACCACACCTAAGCCTACCGCGAGTGCATCGGTCTCTTCGGAGGTGGTAATTCAACCGCTCCAGGCCGACGACATCACTTTACCGTACACTTCGGTCCTGGAGGCTACCCCGGTGCCGGTTATTGATTTTCCTCCTGAAACCGAAGCCCAAGATTTACCTGACACCATACCGGTGGACAAAGTTACTCCAGCACGTGGGGCAGCTAGGCCTCCTGTGTCTATGTCTATCAAGGCCTACACACGTGCTAAGGCTGCTTGCCAGGCTAAGTCTCACCCTCCTAAATCTTTTTCACAGGGCCCCACTTCGGATAAACAGATCATGACCTTAGCTGCAGATCTAATTTCTTTAATCAGGGGCTCTCAGGCTCATCCAGACAGAGGTTCTCAGCCGCCTTCAGACAAAAGGCCCAGGGTTGAGCAGACAGATACCCTTTCCTCAGATGAAGCTTCTGGTGAGTCAGGCCTTTCAGATTCCCAGGAAGAACCCTTCCCGGCCTACGAGGATTCTGATGCAGATGAATCCATTCCCTCTGCCTCTCCTCCTGAGGATATTTCTTTCGGGAAAATTCTCCACTCCATGAGAGCATTTTCAGTGGCAGGGCCAGGATTTCTCCGACTCCAGGAAAAGGCTTCGGACCTTCCTTAAGTTACCCCAGCACAGGCCTTTAGCTATTCCCCCAGTGTTAGATGTATTGGATGATGTGTACTCAGACTCCAGTACTTCTCCTGATTCTCTCCCTCCTGCTCCTGTCAAGCCAGACAGATATTACAGGGTTCCTGAAACTCATAAACATCTCTTTAAGGCCCACTCTGTTGATCTAGAAACCATTTCTCAGAGGCCCAAAGGAGTGGCCACTTCCTCAGCCAAGAATCCTTTGCCCGCAGACAGGGAATCTAGGTCCCTGGAGAGGTGGGGTAAAAAAGTTTATACCTCTTCCACCCTTGCCATGAGGGCTCTAAACTGTCTTTTTCATATGTTTCAGTATCAGGATTTCCTGATGGATGATTTGCAGAAAAAGTTAGCCTCTCCTGAGCCTTTAGATAGAAAGGCTTTGCAGGATTTGGTTCATAACACTCAGCAGGTTAGCAATCATTTTCTTCAGTGTGGTTATGATGCATTGGAAGCTTCATGTAGGGCAGCTATGACAGGGGTCATACGTAGACATGCTTGGTTGAAAGAACAGTCATTGCCAGATCATGTTAAAGCAAAGCTTCTGGATGCACCTCTGGAAAAAGACAAACTATTTGGTGCTAATGCACAGGGTGTGTTGAAATCAATTGAGGAAAAGGCTAAATCAGTACAAACAGTCAAAGATTTCCTCCAGGTTCAGCCACCAAGGTTCAGCAGGAATTGGCCTTCGAAGAACTGGTCCTTTCCAGACACTGACAAGTTTCAAAGGGGAAAAAGCAGGCGTGCTCGAGGTAGAGGGCAATACCGAGGCTCCTACAGGGGCCGCCAATGGCAACCAACTAACCAGAGAAGTGGCGCAGGGACTCCTACTGCTCCACAGGGACAATCACAATGACTTAACTTTGACACCGCCAACCAAGGCTCAAAGAGAAGTACCTTTAGGCGGAAAGTTATCCTTATTTTCAGAAAATTGGCACGTTTTTACAAAGGACGGATGGATTTTTGAACATAATAGACAAGGGTTACAAGTTCCACTTCCATACCTTACCAACAAGACAAGGCATGCCAAACCTGCCACAGAATCAAAGGGCAGAGGCACTCATACAAGTTTCAAAGCTGATACAAATCAAAGCAATAGAAAAGGTTCCTCCTCAGGAACAGGGACAGGGATTCTACTCAAGACTGTTCCTTGTTCCAAGAAAAGAAAAGCAATGGAGACCTATACTGGACTTGTCCGCTCTAAACACTTTTCTCATTGTGCCAAAATTCAAAATGCTGACGTTACAGCAACTTTTCCCATGCTGGGCAAGGGGTCTTGGCTGGTTACTCTGGACCTCAAGGAGGCATACCTGCATGTCCCAATCAGACACAGCTGCAGAAGATACCTCAGATTTCTTGCAGGGTCAGAGCATTATCAATTCTCAGCATTGCCTTTTGACTTATCTACTGCTCCCAGAGTATTCACGAAATGCCTGGCATCAGTAATTGCACATTGCAGACTTCAGGGGATACAAATATACTGGGATATATATACTTATCTGGACGATTGCCTTATACAAGCGGACAGCAAGCAAGACTTGGTAAGAAACTTGGACTATGTCATTCACTTACTACAGGCTTTGGGATACACAGTCAATATTCAAAAATCAAGACTACTGCCATCCCAACAAATAATCTTTCTAGATGCCAAACTGGACACAAACTCACAAATGGCTTTCCTCACACAAGAAAAACAAGATCAATTACCAGATTACTTCAAAAGCCTGGCAAAGCACACCCAGATGACTGCAAGGAAGATCCTGCAGGCCCTGGGTTTCATGGCATCTTGCATTCTTCTGATTCCACTGGCAAGACTACACATGATAAAACTACAATGGTACCTAAAAAGTTTATGGTCTCAACACAGCCACAACTTAGAAGCAATCATTCCACTCATTCCATGTCTACAAAAGGAATTTTTGTGGTGGGCACAAGCAAGCCAGCTAAACAAAGGCATGTCCTTCAACAAACCTCAAGCAAGCCAAACCATTACAACAGACGCCTCAGATCATGGATGGGGGGCGCACATGGAAGGGAGATGCATTCAAGGGCAATGGGCTCTCGAATTGCATCTGCACATCAATCAAAAAGAGATGCTGGCAGTGATTCATGCAATCGAGGCCTTCGGAAAACTTCTTCAGCAAGGCCATCTGCTGATAAAGACAGACAACACCACTGTTATGTGGTACATAAACAAGCAGGGAGGCACCCATTCTTACCCCCTCTGCAGACTAACAATGATTCTTTGGGAAAAGTCCCTGAAACTGAACATACATTTGCAATCCCAGTTTGTTCCAGGCAAGGACAATGTTCTGGCGGACAGTCTAAGCAGAAACATTATGGACCCGCACGAATGGATGTTGCATCCAGACATTTTTTCACAAATAACTCATGCATGGGGGAGGCCGGACATAGATCTCTTTCCCTCACACCACAGTCATCATCTGAAAAAGTTCTGCTCAAGGACACACCATCCTCAAGCCTGGAGAATAGATGCTGTCTCCTTCAGGTGGAATTCTGCAACAATCTATGCATTCCCACCTCTGCCATTAATGACCAAGGTGTTACTGAAGATCAAAGCAGAACAACCGAAAGGCATTTTGATAGCTCCAGACTGGCCAAGACAGCACTGGTACCCATTACTAAGGAGCATAACTCGCACCAAGCCGTGGCCCCTGCCTCTATGGCCTCTGCTTATAACTCAGCACAATTACAGGACTGTTCATCCAAACCTGCAAACATTGCATCTGACAGCTTGGAAGGTTCCATGATTTCTCCCCATATATCTCTCTCCAAAAAAGTTCAAGAGATCCTACTGGAAGCACGCAGGCCTTCCACCAGAAAAACTTATTCAGCCAAATGGAAGAGGTTCAACATCTGGAATGCCAACAAGGGACAGGATGCATCAGTAATGAACATTCCACAGATTCTAGAATAGTTGGCAGAAATGCTTCACAATGGCCTTTCATATTCTTCCATAAAAATACACGCTTCAGCAATTTCAGCAAAATACAGCTGTGATCCACCTGTGTTTTCACATCCTTTGCTAAGACAGTTTCTGAGAGGGATAAAGAATATCAAACCTCCAAGAAAACCACCAGTGCCTGCATGGGACCTCAATTTCATCTTGGAAAAATTAACTCTTCCTCCTTTTGAGCCAGCAGCATCTTCAGAATTGCAATTTCTCTCCTGGAAAACAGTTTTCCTGTTGGCAATTACTTCAGCAAGAAGAGTCTCGGAGATACAGGCCCTCATGGCAGTACCTCCATTTCTCATTTTCCCAGGACAGAGTCTCTTTAGGGACCAATCCTTCATTCATGCCAAAAGTGATATCCAGGGTTTCTCTAAATCAAGCAATTCACCTGCCTACTTTCTTTCCCAATCCTCAAAATAAAGGAGAAAAGCTTTTGCACACTTTGGACATACACAGACAATTGCGCTATTACTTGGATAGAACAAAGGCCAACAGAAAGTCTGACCAACTATTTGTAGCTTACGCTCCTGGGGTACAAGGAAAGGCAATTTCCAAACAAACAATTTCAAAATAGATTGGAAACTGCATCAGATTCTGCTACTCTTTCCATGGAAAAGGTGTGCCAGCCAATATCAGGCCACACTCCACCAGAGCTGCAGCCACCTCCACAGCCTTTCTAAGAGGGGTGGCTACAAAGGACATTCTAGAAGCTGCTACATGGAGCTCCGTGCATTCATTTTCCAAACATTACAACCTGCCTTTATATTCCAGATCCCGAGCAGGCTTTGCTTCTGCAGTCCTGCAGGGCATTTTAGCTACACCATCCTTATCTTAGATCCTACCACCTCCAGCTTGGCTATGGTATTCAACCCATATGTCAGGACTGCAGTTGCATTCTTGAAGGACATAGTACAGTTTTGTACCTACCATAAATGTAGATGTCCGATAGATATGCAACTGCAGTCAGGTTTTCCCTCCCTCCTACCCCTCTGTAATTATATTTTTTGGGTCCACTCCCCCTTTTCCAAATTAGCTGGGGATAGCATTTATGGTGTATCTGTTTATTACTGTTGTGCATGTCTGGAATTTTATCCATTCTCTAAATTTAGCCTTCCATGGAGGGCACCTGGCATCTGGGGCAAGAAACACTGAAGAAGATGGCGTTGGCTGATGCTTTATACCCCAGCCGCTCTGACGTCGGGGAGGAGGCAACATCAGCCGACGCCGGACCCGGACTTTGGAATCCGGCCGACTGAAGGGCTGCCTGAGGCAGGACAACCCATATGTCAGGACTGCAGTTGCATATCTATCGGACATCTACATTTATGGTAGGTACAAAACTGTACTTTGTGGGGGCTCCTGACATTTGGGGCAAGAAAAACTGATGTAATGGTGTCAGCTGCATGTTTTATACCCCTGACGACCTGACATCATGGAAGAGGTGACAGCATCCGACACAGAAATCCCAAGACTCTGGTATTCGGGCCGACTGAGGGCTACCTGCAGGCAGATAACCCAAGTGTGATGACTGCAACAGTGAATACAGTCGAACATCTACATTTATGGTAAGTGTACACAACTGTACTTTTTCAATCATGGCGCTAGTTTTTCTATGGTAAAGGTGCAATTGGCAGCAATCTCTAATTTTCACATAGGTAACAATTTGGCTTCTTTGGCCTCATCCAAGCTTTGTTAGGTTTTTTTGAAATGTACCTTTCTCCTTAGGCCTCCAGTTAAGCATCTATCGCCCCCTTGGTATCTCACCTTGGTGCTGCAAGCTCTAGTTTTTCCCCACTTCAAATCAGCGGCTGTGGTTGAGTTGCAGTTCCTGTCTTGGAAGACAGCTTTTTTGTTAGCAATTACCTCAGCCATGAGAGTTTCGGAGATCCAACCCTTGTCTGTCAAGATCCCCTTATATGCTGTTTCATAAAGACTGGGTATCCCTACAGACAAGTCCATCATTCCTTCCAAAAGTGGCATCAGAGTGCAGTATTAACCAGGTCATCAGTCTCGTAGTTTTCTTTCCAAATTTCCAGAATACAGGAGATTACAAATTGCACTTGCTTGATGTTCACAGGCAGCTGCGTTTCTATTTGGATGGAACAAAATCCTGATCAACTTTTTGTTTCCTTTTCTAAATCCTTCTTGGGAAAGCATGTCTCTAAGGTTACTATTGGTCGATAGGTTTCTGAGCCAAAGAGTTATCTCCATCAGGGCATGTCCGGGCACATTCCACCAAGTCTGTTGCTACTTATGCGGCTTTTTCGTCCAGGGTTTCCTTAGATGATGTCTGCTCTGCAGCTACCTGGGCATCATCGCACATATTTATCTGCCTTTATAAATCGGACCTTCTTTCCAGGGGCAGGGCATCCTTTGGCTCAGCCGTGCTCCAGAACATCCTTCTATGAGAACTTCCCAGGGTTCATTAGTAGCTGGTTACTAACAACTTCGGATAAAAAAAATTATGTACTCACCATAATGTTCCATCTGAGTTGTTGCTTTTCATTTGTCTTCAACTGTTCATCCCTCCTTCTCCTTCCCTCGTGTGGACTGTGTAGTAAACCGGATGGAAGAGGCATAGCCCCTCTATTGTGGCTAGTTTCTTTCTTGATAAGCTTTGTGGTAATGCCAGATTTATAGACATATGGTCTAGGTTGGGGTGCTTCTGTTCCACAACAAACTCGATCTGAGGGGAGCAGGGAGATGGGCATTATGGGTAGGGAAGGAGCTTGGAGCTTGGATCCGATGCTGGAGTATGCGACCAAGTCAGATCCATGCCGGATCCGGGTCCCACAGGTTAAAAACAAATGAAAAGCAACAACTCAGATGGAACGTTATGATGAGTACATAACTTTTTTTATGTCTAGTGGGCTTACAGAATTGACAAATGTATTAAAAAAAAATAAAGTAAAATATACCATAAGCATTCTATCAGTTTGAACTGTGATTTAAATTTTTTTTCCTTCTTGCCTTAAGTACATTATACATTTCTTTCTTGAATTCATTCCAAGCATTTGATACATTTTCTTTTTGTTACATATTTTCTTTTTTCCTTCTTACAGCTATCTTGTTTAGTTTTTTTATTTGAACTGTAATACTTGCATTGTTATCCTGATTTCTTCTACTGTAATACGTAAGACATAAAATTGTTTTCTTCTGTTGTTATACTTAAGACTTAAATGCAGAAAAGCTGGCTACACTGCAGGATTTATTTAACCCAATTAACTTTTTTATTAATACTACTCTTTTTAATGCCTCCAGTCTTGATTCCTATTTAAAGTTGAAAAACTATCCCATTAATACTTTTTTATGAACACTTGTAAAACTGAATATCTCCACAAAATAACCCATTATGACTAATAATGCTCCTTTTTTAAAGGTGACTGCCTTTTTGAATATTTTCCTTCAACCCTTATTACATTTTTCTGAAGTCTAAAAGTAATTCTTAAGATGTGTGTGTGTGTCTTTCTCTCTCTCTCTCTCTCTCTCTCTCTCTCTGTTCGTCTCTCTTTTGGTAAAATACATGTCCCTGTCTTCACTGCCCCCATATCCTTTCATTTTTTTCTTGGTTCAGAATTATTCCAAATTTTCATAATTCTGACTATATGGTTGTAATGGCTTCCTTCATCCAAAAAATGTTTTTGTGATGAATATATTATCTGCATAAATCAACATAAATGGAAGCCTTAACTCTAACCTCAATTCCCTTCTGATGTGGTTCATTTTTTTCCCTGGTATGTGGACATACTCGCATTCTTTATTTAAGAAAGCAAGCGTCAGTTTAACAGATACTCTTGTTTAATTACTCACTGCACACTTATCAATTTTCCTGGTCATCCAATTATTCTTCTTACAAATGGTATCCATTTTGCTTAGCCATAACTTGTGATACAACAGTGCAGGCATTTTTGAACATCTTTATTAAATTATCACACTTTAAACAATGACTTAGATACACATACTTTAATAGAAAAGACAACAAATCTTAGTAACAATTTTCAGCCATGCTATGTATATGTTTTCTTTTTTGCAATTATTATTCGCTCTAATGTTACATAAGTTGTTTATTCCTGACTTCACTTAGATCTCACATCTCCTCCCCCTCCTGAACATTATTCTGTATGTATTGTTCCTGCACATTCCACTTATTTCTTTGTAATGTGCATCTTCCTTTTTTCTAAAGATCACAATGTCAGAACTTCTTCAGATTCAATTATAACAAGATGAACAACTTCCTTTTATATTTTCTAAAACCAGGAAATGACACCATACTTCTCTACAAACACTTCCTGTAGCAAAGAATAAAATAAAAAAAAATAAAAAATGTAACAATGAAGGCTTCCTTTAAAAAAACATAAGATACTTGAAGTGGAATAATACAAAAAAAAATGAAATAAACATGAAAATGAATTGTAAGAAATCACTTTTAAGAGAAACATTTTATATCCTAGCCACTAATACTAGCTTTAGTGCAATAAAATCATTAAGTCCAGGGGGGGGGGGGTTTGCAAGCATTTAATTTTAGCTTCCAAAAAACTTCTTTTTCTTCTAATAACAACTTACAATTGCCACCCCTCGGGTTAATGTGTACCCTTTCCAGTATGGCAAATCTGAATCTATTTCAGGTGTTGTTACTTTCCATGTGCCTGTACAAAGCATTCTTCCTGTTTTGTTTCCTAATTTCATAGTAATGCTTGTAAATTCTGTTTTTTAGGAGCCTGTCGGTTTTCCTGACATAAAATGCCAGACAGGTAGAGCACACCTTTGTTCTACAGTTCCCGTACTGAAAGATAACCTTAGTCTGATTTGTGTTTACTAGCTGTGTTTCTTCTTTGAGATATATATATTCACTACTGACTACAACATCCACACTTTAATACACATTAACCTGAGGGTTCCCAATTGTAAGTTGTTGTTAGAAGAAAAATAAGTTTTTTTGGCAGCTAAAATTAAATGCTTGCAACCCCCAGGACTTAACGATTTTATTGCATTAAAGCCAGTATTAGAAGCTAGGATTTAAAGTGTTTCTCTTGAAAATTATTTCTTACAACTCATTTTCATGTGTATTTCATTTTTATGTTTTATTCTACTTCAAGTATCTTATGGTTTTTGTAAAGGAAGCCTTCATTGTTGTAAATTTTTTTTATTTTTGATTGTATTTGCTACAGGAAGTGTTTTTAGAGAAGTATGATATCATTTCCTGCTGTTAGAAAGTATAAAAGGAAGTTGTTCATCTTGTTATAACTGAATCTGAAGAAGTCCTGTTAAAAAGGATGAAAGCGCTAATTCCAAATTCTAAGTGAGAATTAAACTGCTTTTTATTTTAAAGGGAGTCTTTATTGTCTTTTGAATCATTCAGCCAGATTTGCATAGTGACATTGTGATTAGCTGCATATTTCTGCATTTTAAACTACTATTTTGCTTTGGTTTTTGTTGCTGGATTTTCCTCGGTGGTTTTGTGCTTGAATGGATTCACTAGACGAGATCTCTTCATTGTTTTTGCCTGTTCAGCGTAATTAATTAAACAGGCTACATTCTGAGTTAAGTATTGTAAAGGGTGAGCTTACAAGACTCATTGAATTGACGAGTCAATCGCATGGACAGCCTGCCCACACTTCAACTACTGTCACATCTTCAGGAAGTCGTCCCACGTTGGCAGAGAAGCGAGAGAAACAATCATCGAAACAGGCTGCTTATGTTTCCCAGGATGTGTTCATACCAGGAAGTGGAACTGTTAACATAGAGAGGAGAGCAAGTGAAGACCGTAATATTCCACAGCTTTCATCACAACATTTACCATTGGAAGGGGAAACCAGGATAGTGACTATTGTTCATACTGAGGAGGAACAGCTCCGTACAGGAAGTAAGCCAAAACAAACTGTCCCCAAACAGACATATGGGGCTGTTCCACACACACGCTTGGTACGACCTATACAGGGGTGGGCGCTGGGACTGTTCCGGAGATCGCTCATTTGCACACAGGCCTTGACTCTATGAACTGTAAGTTAGATGATATTTTAAAGACTGGCTTCTCTTTTGGAGGCCCTAATGTCCTGAATTTTGACAATAATAACACCCTATTTCGAAGTGTTGAGAAAGGAAGTTCCTTAAAAGACAAAATATTACTTATGGAAAAGAAATTGTCTAGCATTAATTAAGTGCTTACAATTTGATAATGTTTATTTTGAAAAATGTATTGAATTGAAAATAGTTCCACAGGGACTCAGAATATCCAAGGAACCTATTGGCATAGAATATACTGTGGTAGCTGTCAGTGATTTTAATGCTTTATTTGATAATTTTGGGTTCAATTTTATGAAATTGTTAATGAAACACAATGATGCTGAATTAAGTATGCTGTTAACTGAAGTGGAAAATTTAAATACTGATATTACTCGAGATTTACTCTTTGACCAATGGGAACACTTTATAACAAACAATTTGATATAGTTCACAAGTTTAGCACCACTCAGTTTAAAAGAAAGGAAAGGAAAATAGCTAGCGACACTACACACTATAGGGAACAGAATGCTTATAGATGGAATTGTCACAGGCAGGTGAATGGAAAGAATAATTATGATAAGTTTAGTGGATCCTACTGTCGGAAGTAAGGAAAGTTATCCCAAGAGGAATCATATAGTAGATGGAAATTAAAACCAGAATTATGGTCCTGGAAATTTTCAGGATGGCAGGAGCCATTACCACTGGAGAAACAAAGGGTATTATCGGGATTTGGATTAGTGGAGGAATTGGGAACATTCACAAAAGACCTCATACAGGACATACCAATTGAACAAAGAATGGAGATAGAAAGATCTAACAAAATTGTTCAATGCTTCAATGTTGTGTCTTTCGGCTTTTCCTGGTTAGGTGTCGCCACAGCGGAACTCCGGTCCACTAATGATTGGCAGTAGATTTTTACGTGCCGAGTTGCCGGCCCTGACGCACAACCTTCAACTAAGGTACGCCCATTCACGCATGTCTCCACAAAGAAGACGCTCTAGCTGAGAGTCGAACAGGACAACGTCTTACTGTGAGGTAACAATGCTACCGCAGCACCACCACCGCAGTATATAACTTTAGAATTTTTAATTACACTGATAGAGAAGTAACTAAAGAGCATTTTTCTCTGTTTCTAAAGGTAATGAAGTTTGTTCCTACTACTAACTTTGATTTAGATGATTCCCTTATAGAAGCTAAACTGCATCTTAGAAAGCTTAATTTAGCTGTATATTTTAAAGACAAGGAACAGGGAACTTTAATGCCAGCCTTAAAGAAAAAAAAGCAACTTCAACCCCCCTTTGTACCCTACTCTTGTCACTTTGGACAAACTAATTTCTGAAGATTTATATAAAATTCAAGAAGAGTTAAAGGGTAAAAAGAATAAAGTTTTTAATTTAAACAGAACAGAAAGAGATTTATTTCGAAAGATATGTAATGATACAGAGGTCAGGGTCATGAAACCTGACAAGGGAGGGGGGGGGTTGTGCTATATGATCAGATGGATTATTCCGACAAAATGCACAATATTTTGAACAACACTTTAGTATATTGAAACTATTTCATTAAATGAGATCAATATAGCATACAAGCACATTGACTTATGGCTGGAAGAATTTTCGTTGGACCTAAGAATTTCTTTCTACACTTACAATTTTTTGAAAGTCAAACATTCTGTCTTAGCCACTATCTTTGGAGTGCCTAAAGTGCCTAAAGACATTTTACATCGCCCGTTCTAACCAGTAGTCTCCGGGAGTAAGTCCAAAACATTCCCTTTTGGTGTAGTGGTGGATAATTAGTTAAAACACACATACGACAATATCCCCCACATACTCAGAGATGCATGGGATTTTTTAGGGAGATTGAAATGTGAACTTTGGAACAAAGACTTAGTTACCATTGATGTAGTGGATTTATTTAATTCCAAACCCAAAGATGAGGGGTTGGAATTATTTCACCAATTAATGGTTAAGCACTCCAATTTAGACAATGATAAGATATTTACATTAGAATTCATGACTATTGTATTAGAAAATAACTTTATCTTTTATGAGGGTGAATACTTTAAGCAAATAAAAGGGGTTGCAATGGGGGCCTCTTGTGCCCCGATATTTGCGAATTTAGTTTTAACTGAATGGGAACATCAATATGTATTTAAAGGTACCTTCAAAAATAATCTCAAGCTGTATGTACATTTCATTGATGATGATTTTATTTTATGGGAAGAAGAAACTGAGGATATAGAGAAGATGTCCTTCAAGGATGCATCTGCAGTCATAACATATGGGTTGTCCTGCCTCAGGCAGCCCTTCGGTCGGCCGGATTCCAAAGTCTGGGTCTGGCCTCGGCTGATGTCGCACTTCACCCGACGTCATAGCTCCTGGGGTATAAAGGCATCAGTCGACGCCATTTTCCTCAGTCTTTCTTGCCGCGCGGTGCCCGAAGCAGGATATAGAGAAGTTTGTTATATATCTTAGCAACAGATGTTCCTATTTTAAGTTTACTCATACGTATGATTTGAAAGGTTTAGCTTATTTATATTGTTAGGTCTCACACACTGACAGTGGTTTTAAATCCAACATCCACTGTCAACCCACCTTTAGTAATTCTTACTTGGAATTTAATAGTTGTCATCCCTATTCACAGAAAAAAAGCATACTTAAAGGACAATGTATTAGGGCAGCAAGAATGACATCTGACTATACCGAAGCAGTTAAAGAACTAGGTATGGTGGGTAGTATGTTTTTAGAAAGGGGGTACCCCCAGAAACTTATTAGAGTGACCACTGACTACATTTTGTCTGAATGGGGAACTTTGTACAAAACCGTATTGTGAATGGATTTTATCCCCGTACACAAAAGTACATAGGAAAATAATTTTAGTAGAGCTATGGTTTTGAAATATTGCCCTTATAGTCCTGAGGTAAAAGAAGTGATAACAACAAACTGGAATATACTAAGGAGTGACACTGAGCTTTATAAATTCCGCGGAAATAGCCCAAGTTTTGTATATAAAACAGGTAGGAATATTAAGGCTAACTTAGAGGACAGTAAGAACAAAGGAAAGTATGTAGGAGACAAGGGGACCAAGAAGTGTGGACATTGTAATCAGTGTGAATATATATATATATATATATATATATATATATATATATATATATATATATATATTGAAGAAGAAATACAGCTAGAAAATGCAAATCAGACTAAGGTCATCTTTCAGTATGGAAACTGTAGTACAAAGGGTGTAGTTTATTTGGTCATGTGCTCTACCTGTCCGGCATTTTATGTTGGGAAAACCATCAGGTTCCTAAAAAACAGAATTTATGAGCATTATTATGAAATTAGAAAACAAAACAGGAAGAATGCTTTGTACAGGCACATGGAAAGAAACAACACCTGTAATACATTCAGATTTGCCTTTTTGGAAAAGGTACACATTAACCCGAGAGGTGGCACTTGTAAGTTGTTATTAGAAGAAAAACATGTTTTTTGGCAGCTAAAATTAAATGCTTGCAACCCCCAGGACTTAATTATTTTATTGCACTAAAGCCAGTATTAGGGGGTAGGATATAAAGTGTTTCTCTTGAAAGTGATTTCTTACAACTCATTTTCATGTTTATTTCATTTTTTTGTATTATTCCATTTCAAATATCTTATGATTTTTGTAAAGGAAGCCTTCATTGTTGTAATTTTTTTTATTTTTTTATTTTATTCTTTGCTACAGGAAGTGTTTTTAGAGAAGTATGATGTCATTTCCTGGTTTTAGAAAGTATAAAAGGAACTTGTTCATCTTGTTATAATTGAAGCTGAAAAAGAAAGCGCTAATTTCAAATTCTAAGTGAGAATTAAACTGTTTTTTTTTTATTTTAAAGGGAGTCTTTATTGTCTTTTGAATTATTCAGCCAGATTTGCAGAGTGACGTTGTGATTAGCTGCCTATTTCTGCATTTTAAACTACTAATTTTCTTTTTCTAAAGATCCCACCACCAGATATTCATTATTAAATCACTGTTGCAGTAGTCTAAGGTATATGGGACACATTCTACCAAGTACTGAGCAACTGGCAAGCTTTCAAAGCTTTAGAGCACCTTCCACCCTTCTTAACTTCTGTACAACTTGAGGAGAGCATTATAAAGTCAGTGCTTATGATTACGAACCTTCAGGACTTTCTTGCTATAAAAGCGTTTTCTTCCATTTAGTCTTAAAGTGATTTGGTTATTGGCTAGTGTGTCTTCATGGCTTGACAGATAAGCACTCCGTTTGGGGCAACCTTCCAGTTTATCAAATTTGTGAGGAAAAGTTTTCTTTTCTGTTATAGGTTTTGCTAGGAATTTGAGTAGTGTTTTTGGTGGTTGCCACTGAAACATTTTACCTCAGAGGTAAGACTCGACTTACTAAGGCTCTGCTACCTGCTTGTCAGACACTTTTTGGAATAGAGACATGGGCCTGGATCTGGCACATCAGTTGTTTCCTCCCCGATCTGCAGAAAAGAAACAGATGCCTAGAGGCTGTGGTCTTGATGCTGGCTTCTTCTTTGCTTCAGCCACCAATGAGTGAGTCTGTTGTGGCCATACTGGGTTCCTTGGAATGTTCATCAGTTTCTGTAGGTCACTCTGGTGCTGATCTTTATGAAGCCACTAAGGACTGAGAGACAGGCACATCCTCTGAAGCTGTTTGGCTTTTCTCTTTGGGTAAGAGAGAACAATTCTTGACAGCTTCAAAGGAGAGAGCAGACATTGCTTCTTCTCGTAGCCAGTCTGACAAGCTTGATTTCCTGGGAAAGAACTTTTTTCAGGCTGCAATTTTTTTTTTGGGGGGGGGGGGGGCGTCTCCCAGAAAAGGAAGCAAAGTTGGGAATTATTCTTTACCTATGTTGCCTAAAGCAGGCAAGAACAATTGTCTGGGGTTTGTTAAAGGTTTCCTTAAAGACTTTCAGTCTTTTCATTCCAAGTTTTCCCTTCATTTCTTTTGTACTACAGGTTGATTTTTCTCAACCTGCAGCTGTTCCTCCTGTTTTACCAACTTTAAAGGGTGCTTTTCTTACAGTCAGCACTTCCCTAACAATCACTACCTACTTGCAGAAAGTCTGATAAATTATATAAGATTCCCCAGACCCACAAATTATTTTTTTTAAAACCTGGATCAGACTATGCCATGATTTATTTAAAAAAAAAGTACCTTCTGCCATATGGGGTCTGTGTTTAGCTATCAAATTAAAATTCAGTTGAATGTGTAAACATCAAACCGTATGCATCAAACATTCATTTAGCGAAAGTTCATTTCAGCAAGTGAATGAGATGGGGAAAGTAACTAGTTGCCAGCACTTAACTTCCCTATCTGCCCTTCTCCCTACTGTAGTGTGGTCTGGGAGTTGGTATATAGTTTGGGGGGGGGGGGGGTTGAAATACTTCGTTGTGTAAGACGGGGAAGTGTTGGACAACTAGTTACTTTCCCCGTCTCACTCGTTTGCTGAAATGAACTTTCGCTAAATGAAATTTCAGTGCATAGATTTCTATGTTTAGCCGTTTTGACTGAATTTTCATTCAATGGCTGAACATAGAAGCCTGCCTAACACCTTCATAGGTTTCTAGGTAGGTGCAAGGCTATTGGCCTTAGGGCCTATATAAGCCTAACCAAAAAGGTACCCTGGCTTTCGCCACCAAGAAAATTATTTTCCTGTGCCCCTGTCGAGCAGAGCCACAGTAGTGATCCCCAGGGTGAATTTCCTATTTCCCATCCAATCATCAAGATTTTTCTTGAAGTGTGCTAATGAGGAGCTTTGTTTGATATAGATAGGTAGTTTGTTCCAGAGTATGGGTAGTCTCTGGGACAGGAATCTATCCCTCCAGCATGTTCTCTTTATTGTGGTGATAAGGTTTAGGTTCCTAGAGCATGTAGCCCAGAGGGATTGGGGTTTCTTTAAGTGGAGCATGTCCAACAGCTCTGACATAGATTTGACACAGCTTTGTATTTTAGGCAAAGATCACCTCTGAGTAGGCGATATGCAACTTAGTAAAGCTGGAGTTTTTTGAGACAGTCTGCGTAGGGCATCTGTTTAGGGCCAGTAATCCTCTTTGTGAGGTATTTCTGCGGCCTTTCCAGTTGTTGTAAATGTCTTGTGAGGTACATGCCAAAAGGGGCATTGTACTGTATAATGGGTCTAATGAGTGACGAGTAGAGGGGAACAGTGACCTCTTTTTCCTGGATGAGAAACCTTTTGTGATGAGATGTGCCACGTAGAAGGATTTCCTGACTACTGTGGCGATGTGATTATCAAAGGAGTGACTACTGTCCACCTGTGTCCCAAGGTCTCTTATCATACTTTTGGTGTTAAGTAGACTACTGCCTCTGTGGTAGTTCATGGGTACAGAGTTTTTACCATAGGAGATGACAATGCAGTTTTTGGCATTGAGCTTGAGGCTATGGCTTTAACACCAGGCATCTGTCTCAGTGAGGCCCTTTTGTAGGATGTCCACATAATTAGGAGTTTCGATTATGGCTCCTAGTTTGCAGTCATCTGTGAACTTCGTTAGCCAAAGGCCTTCTGTGTTAGTCCTGTACTTCAGAGAATTAGATATCAAACAGGAGAGGACCCAGAGGACTGAACCCTGTGGTACTCCACTTGTCATTGGTCTGAAGTCGGATTTGGAGTCACTTTCACAGTGTGGGTTCTGTCAGTGAACCAATTGGCAACCCATCTTGTGACATAGGGATTTATACCTAATTTAGTGAGCTTATCTATACTTCCAGAGTGGGGGATGGTGTCGAAAGCCTTGGCGAGATCTAGATAGGCTGTGTGAACCACCTTACCCTCCTCTACGGCTTTGGTGACTACTTCAAATAAGTCTGTCAGGTTTAGGAGACATGATCTGCATTTTACAAACCTTAACTGGGTGGGGTCCAGAGTTTGGAGATTACCAATGTTATTGTTTATAAGTTCCATGATGATTGTTCCATAGCCTTGCAGACCAATCGTCAGGCTAATGGGACGGTAGTTCCTGGGGTCCGTGGTGGCTCCCCCTTTGTAGAGTGGGATAACCATCGCTGTGTGCCATTCAGTGGGCACAAAGCCTAAGGTGAGGCTATATTTGAACATGGTACTTAGTTGGGGTACCAGTTCATTCTGTAGCTCATGTAGAACACAGTCTGGGATGTTGTCAGGTCCCATGGATGCTGTGTTCTTGGTTTTGGAGAGTGTGTTTTGTACCTGTGCAGCTGTGATTATAGGACCTTTGCATTCTTCCAGTGTAGAGATGGGCCCTTTCGGGGGGGGGAGGGTGGTAAAGTTAGCACTGAACCTATCTGTCAGGATGTTGGCAGTATCAGTTGGTTCAGTATGTTTAGTGCCATTGTGCTTCAACTCAGAGCAGATCTGAGTGTTGCCATTGAGATTCTTGACATAGCTATAGAATGCTTTGTGGTTGTCTTTTAGAATCAGTGGCAATTTTGTTTTCGTAACTAGCTTTGGAGGATTTTATGAGGGATATCAGCTTCTTTCTGAGGCTGACCAGGGAGTTTCTCCAGTCATGGGATTTTACTCTTTTTTGCAACAGTTTCTTTCTTCTGTTGTAGAGTTTGTTTATGGCAGGGGACCACCAGATTGGGTTCCATTTTTTGGAAGATAGCATCTTGGTTCTGTTAGGGATAGCACGATCCATGCACTTGTGTAAGTGCTTATAAAGTACATTTGTGTAGGATTCAACAGTCGTACCTCTATTGTCTGTCTGCATGGGTGTCGTGAAGTTTGCCACTTATGTCTTAAGAAGTGTGAAGTTGGCTTTGGAGAAATTTTTTTCGGTGGTTTTCCTAATGGGGGGTGGGGGCAGGATGTCGATGTCTAGGGCAATTAGCTTGTGGTCGGATCTGACCAACGAGATATTGACCTCTGGTGTGGAACACCGGTCGCCCATGTTGGTAATGACCAGGTCTAGGATATTGCTGCCCCCTGGTGGAGGTGTAGATAAGGTGATCCAAGGCATTGGAATTTATGAATTCCAGAAAACGTTGAGCCAAAGAGTTGGTACATGAGTAGTTTTCCCATTTAATGGTGGGGTAGTGGAAATCGCCCATTATTAGGGTGTTGGGTTGTACCCTAATATTTTCAAGTGCATCAAGAAATGAGGAGTGGGAATCCTGGGGCATGGTGGGGGATCTGGAGCAAGCTATAATTTGGATTGCGGTCTTATGAGAGCTAACCTATTCCTTTTGTCAAAGGTGGGAATGTCTTCGATAGTTTTGGGAAGAATGTTCATACCTCTGCCTTACCTTTCAGAATAACAATTTGTCAGACTCACATGTTTAAATTTCTTTCAAATTCCTTTGACATTATAACAAAGTTAATTGCTGACCTCTCTTCTTCAGAGATAGACATTTTTGACTTCTTTAATATATTCTGTATATCTGGTAACCAAACAAAAATGGTTGTATGACACGGCTGATGCTGTTTGCAGAGTATCTGCCACTAGATCAGTAATGAGAAGATTCACCTGTTTTCATTCTCAGAATGTACCAGAGATGTCAAAACTGAGATTCTGAATGCTCCTCTGAATAAAGTTATATTATTTGGCAGTTCCTCTGCTGAGGTCCAAAAAAATGCTGGAAGCACAAGTTAATTCATGTGGTTATCTAGAATGTTCAAATTTCCATGCTAAAATGCAACAGAATCTTTTCTTTAAGATCATATTCCTTTTATGGGAAAACAAAGTAAAAAGTCCCAGCAGGCCACAGGAAAACAAAATTTCAGAAAGCAGTGGTATGCAGTTTCAGCAATGAAGGCTGGATTCTCTCTAAACCAAGGACAATCTTTACAAAAATACAGAGTGACTCTGTGCTGCCTTATGTTTCCTCCTCCCCACCCTGGCCTGCCAGTAAAGTCTTTCCCAAAGTCTAGGTCTTCACTTCCCTTTGTGGCATTAGATAACCTCAGATGCCCAGGTTCTTAGAATGATTTACAGAGGTTACAACTAGCAGCAGTGAGATTCCTATCCTTCTCTCCAAGAGATTCTTCTACATTTGTACATTGAAACCTGCCTATTTCTTCCTGTCCTAGATCAGATGCTATTTCGGGGTTATAGAACCTGTTCCCCCAGATCAAATAGAAAAACGGTTTTATTCAAGAATCTTTCTATTGTTAAAGAAAGAAGGAATCTGGAGCTGCGTCCTACATCATTCTTCCTTAAACCTTCACATAAGAATCCCAAAATGTAAAATGATCTTTCTGCAGTCTGTCATCTCTCTTTCTATCTCTTGTTTTCTAGTCATTCTGGATTTAAAAGACACTTTGCACATCCCAGTCCTCAAATATTTCATTTGCTTTTATGTTTTTCCGTCTCTGGTTTACATTTTCAGTTCTTTACTTTTACCCTTCAGATTGTCAACAGTTGCAAGAGTATTTACAAATTGCTTGACTCCTGTAATAGCCCATTGCGGATTGCAGGGCATTCACATATTTCCATATTTAAATGATTGCCTTATTTTTGTAGATTGTTTTACAACTTGTTAAAAATTTATAGCTTTGATACAAAACCTTTAACTTAGTCTGGGCTTTAAGGTCAGTACAGAGAAGTCTTTTCTCATTCTGTCTTACTTTCCACATGATGGCTTTTTTTCCTGAAGACAAAGTGAAATGTTACAAGGAGCAGTTTCTGATATTTTTCAGCCAGACTCTGGTATCTTCCAGGAAATATATCAACATTCTAGGTTTCATGGCCTCTACAGTTCATAAGATTTCTTTGGCCAGACCTCACATGAGGAAAGTGTGTTGGTTCATCAAAGCAGTTTGGACCCAGTACCGACACCCTCTGTGCTTTCAAATCCCAGTCCTGGAGTTTGTAAGAAGGGAGTTACTCTACTAGGTGAAACAGTTGTCTCCCAGCCCTAGATCTGATGTTGTCAACTCCATTCTTTTCTCAGTGTATGGGTTAAAATCCAACCCTTGGATCAGACTCTGCTTCTGTGGATTCTACGATCCAACTCTCGAGCTCCTCCCTTACCAGTGCAGTACCTCAGATCTTGTTTGCCATTGTTCATGTTTGGACAGGATTGTACTCTCCTGAGTTAGGGGTGTTAGTGCGATTTAAAGCTTATATTATTCCCTGTCCTTTTTTCTGTAACTTGTTGATCTCTAATTAATATCTCCCTTGCCCTTTATACCAGTTCTTGTGGTATTCTTTATCTACCATAGCTGGTAGTTTCCCCCTTCTCTCTTTCTCTGTCTCTCTCTTCTCATATCTGCCTTGTTGGTATTTCTGTTTCCCTTCTTCCTGTTAAAAAAATGTTATATGTTAGAGTTTGCTTCGCTTAGTGCTTGTTAGTTTTTTGTGTGATGTTAGTGCTTAGACCTAACTGACTTTCTCTTTGTATGTGCCATTTACTTGGGTTCAAGTCCTAGCAACTTGATGAATTAAAGTTCCAAAAAGAAGTCAGTTCCATGCCAGTCTATCTAACTAACTTTGCTAGTGTTATTTTTCTACATTGTTCCAGTAAGGCTGAGTCCAAGCCAACTAGATTGAAAAAGTGAACTTCCTGTGGGCATAAGATTCCCAACTTTGATGCCCACAGGGAGTGCATTTGTTGTTTGGGGCCATCACATCTGGACACTTCTTGTTCAGTATGTTTGGCTTTTAATGTTAGAGCTCTTAGTGACAGGCAGAATAAGCTGATTTTCAAAGCCCTCCTTTCGACCTCAGCGACTTGTACTACTACTACTTCATCAAGGGCTCAAATCCCCTCTCAAAAGCCTAAGTAAATGCTCTCCTGCCCAGTCTCCTCACAACATGCCTCCTCTGGAGCCGCCTAAAATACTGGTCAAGTCCTTGGATCCAAAAGCTTTGAATCCAACAACATCATCAGTCTCATCTCCTTGGCTTCAAGCTCCAAGATTTTCTCCAGAGCCAATATTGCCAAGGTTAAGGTCTCCATTTTTACAGGAGACTCTAAAAAAGTTATCTAGACCACCCCCCACCTTGTCACCGGTTAGGTCATCCCAGCGTCTCTCTGAAGTGGTGGTCGATGGGATGATGAGAAAGTTCCTCAGGACCCAGATCCAGATGGGGGGGTCTTGCTGACTCTGTTTCCCATCGGATACGAGATCCTAAAGTCTTCTTTTCAACCGGTTACTCCTTCTCTGATCTGGCCTTCCGTTTTGGAGTCATCGGAACTGAGGATCCCTAGAGTCGAGCCGTCAGATCCAGTGTTTCTTGTTTCTTCCACTCCAGTGATGTCCCTGATCTGATTGGCTCCTGCGCTCTTGGAGCTGGATCATTCTCAGAGTCGAAGAGTCAGGGTTGGATAGGAGGGGGTAGACCACGACTCCAAAGCTTTCTGAGCCGTCACTTCCCCTCGGCGCTTCGGAGCTTGACAGCTCGGCTGCAACTCCTGCTTTGGAGCGGAGGTTTGGGGAAGGCTCGGGATTTCTGCTTCAAGAGCCTCTGCTCCGAGCGGTCTCTCCTGGTCCTTCTGCATTCGAAGTGGTGAAGAGGGTTTTCTCTCATCCAAGAGTAGCGTAAGCTCTTTCACCAGCAGATCCATCCCTTGCCCCCTATGGATCCTGTGCCTGAGTCTGCTCATCCTGCCCCTCAGAGACAGCCAGCCTGAATGAGCTTCTAGCCAGTTCCCACCCAGGAGCTCCCCACCTCTTCCGATACCTCACCAGGGTATCCCACTGAGGAGGTCCCCTGAAAGAGGATGTGCAAGAGGAGGCACTTAGATTCCCGGCAGAACCACTTATGGAAGACACTAATTTTGATGAAGGGGAAGGGTCCCTCAGATCACCACCTGAGGACATCTCTTTCAGTGATATTCTTGAAATCCTTCACCAGAAAGGTGGTTGGTCTTCCCAAGCCCCTTCACATGAGGAGTTGGTGTTTTTGGAAGCCTTCAGGTCTTGACCTTCTACGTCTTGGGTTACACCCCCCTCCGCAGATGAGCTTATAAATTTTTGTCTCCCACAGGGCATGAAAGGAACTGGACTCCATGGAATCAGTTCCCAAATGCCCTGATAACATTTTGAGCGTCCCTGCTGATAGACCGTACTGGACCGTAGGGATTCCTGTAGATGTCATGTTTGTTGCAGCAGCCAGCAAAAAGGAGCTACCTGAGCAGAGCTCCTCTGTCTACCCCCCTAACAGAGAGTCTAGGGTATTGGACAGGATTGGGAAGTGAGTGTATGTGTCAGCGACATTTTCCCAGCGTTCACTGAACTACCTGGCACATTTTACCAGATTACAGGGGGACTTGATAAAGAAACTCTCAAATTCTGCCCCAGGGTCGATATCTGCAGAGGAACAGAAGTCATTTAACTCATGACTGGCCACCCTATAATCCATTATAGATGCATCCATGAAATTAATCTCACATATAGCTGAAGGTAGCTCAGGGGCCATCTGATTTAGGCATAGCCATAAGTAGACATGCCTGTATGCAGTTGTGCAATTTTGTGGAACCTTTCAAGACCTCGTTCATCAGTGCTCCTTTTGATGCATCTTCCTTGTTTGGGTCCACCATAAAAGAGATTCCTGCATTGAACAGGATGGAAAGACCTTATCTGCTGTCTGAATCCTATTTTCTACTCCGCAGAGACCTTTCTGTAGGAATGAACGCAGTGGGGAAATGATGTGGTTCCAGAGGTCTCAAGGTCCTTTTCAGGAATCACACTGATATTTTTCCCCCGAAGCGGGGGGGTTGCTACAGTGGTAGCTGTTGCCCACGTTGCAGGGGGGTTGTCCGCAGAATTAAGGATCCTGAGAGTCCTTCTCAGACAGGTCCTTCCAGCGCTCCTGAAAGGTTACCTGTCTGTCCCTCTTTGGAGGCAGTTGGGGACACTTATCCTTGCACCTAGATTACTGGATAGCCATCACAAAAGATTCTTGGGTGCACAGGATCATATCCAGAGGATACTTTATTCTCTTTTCCCAACCGCCCGTAAAGAAAAGAATATGTCTCCCAGATGTTCCATCCAATCAGAGGGAGCTTGCTGCTATAGAAATCCAAAAGCTGCTAAACAAAAAAGCCATCCATGAGGTCCCTCTATATCAAAAGGGATATGGAATTTACTCAGGGTTCTTTTTAGTGCCAAAGAAAAGGGGACCTGAGACCAATGTTGGATCTCAGTTAATTTAAATCCATTTGTAAAGAATTCCACTTTCTGTACAGTCACTATACAGTCCATTCTGCCCTTCCTGCAGAAGAATGACTGGATGTGCTCAGTCGATCTTCAGGATGCATGCTGTGACATCAGAATGAACAGGCACTCTCGACGGTATCTCCGCTTCCAGCTGGGAGCCAGTAATTATCAGTTCAGAACCCTGCCCTTTAGTCTCACCACAGCCCCCAGGGTGTTCACAAAATGCATGGCAGTGGTAGCAGCTCTCTTCAGACTGCTCGGATACAGACTGTTTCCTTACTTAGATGACTGGCTCCTCTCAGCACTGATCAGGCATCTGCTCGTATAGGCCAGAGACTATTTGTTCAAGCTGCCTCACTTGCTGGGAATTGCTGTCAGTATGGACAAATCACAGCTCATAGGGCCATGGTTAGACACTGTCAGTTCTTTAGCTGTTATGCCTCTAAACAGAGTTCTTACACTGAAGTTGCATGTCAGATAAAAGTTTTTCTCTTCCTTTTCCTCCCAACAAAACTTGTCCTCAGAGCTTTAGGATTGATGGCTGCTGCGGTTATTTTAATTCCCACTGTATGCCTCCCCATGAGAATTCTGCAATGGACCCTAGCAGTACAATGGTTCTTTCATTAACAATCTTTAAGGTATCCAGTAAAACTGTCCCAGGCTTGCAGAAAGTCTCTTCTTTGGTGGATTCAATCCATGGAGATCAGTTAAGGGCGTCCTTTTATCCTTCCTCTCCTGAACGCCACATTGAGTATAGACATCTCCCAGTTGGGTCAGGGTGGAGTCATTACTTGGGCTGGACCGTTCAAGGCTAGTGGCCCTTTCAAGAGACCAATTTGCATACCTGTGTCCTAGACATGAGAGTGGTGCTGCCAGTGTTGCAGGCCTTTCAGAGCATTCTTTCTCTCGGGACTGTTGCAGTTCAAACAGACAACATGTCAGTAGTCTGGTACATCAACAAACGGAGGGATCCAAACCCTACACACTTTGTCAAGAGCAGTGAGAGTGTGGCAGTGGGCGATCTCATCCATCCACTTTCTTGTAGTTATACACATACTGAGGAACTCCAACATTCTAGCAGACAAAATCAGCAGGACCATCCTCTTGCCTCAGTGGCAAACATGATTTTTCAGAGTTGGGGTCAACCTTGCTGTGAGCTATTTTCATCTCCCCTCAGCAACAAATGTAGCAGGTTTTTTGCCCTTATCCCACCTCCGGGACTGTCACCGAGAGATGCTCTAGTTCATGTTTGGCTTTCTGGTCTCCTTTATGCTTATCCCCAAGTTTCTTCAGAGAGCACTTTGGTTGAAGAGCACAGTACTCCTCATTGTTCCGTATTAGCCTCCTCAAGTATGGTTTCCCTTCCTTTGATCTCACCAAGTACATCATCCTTGGATGCTAGACCCACGTCTGGACCTCCTGTCTCACCTGTCAGGGCAGATTCACCTGAACATTGCAGGACTCAGGTTGACCGCATGGTTTCTCCAATTCTAGTGATGGCTAGACGTTTCAGACTTTCCTCCCTGGTCCAAAAAATACTAATATCAACTCATAAACTGTCACAAAAATTAAATGGAAAAAGGTTTTCCTTTTGGGATCAGCAGAGAAAGTTGGATCCTACTTTGACGTCACTTCCTTCTATTCTTGATTTCTTGGCCTCTATTTTTTCAGGATGGGGGCAAGGTTTTCCACTGTTAAAGTTCAGTTAGCAGCCGTCTCCAACTATCACATCAGAGAGAATGCTTCTTCTTTAGCATCATCTAAATTATGTAAGGCCTTCCTAAAGGGTACATTTTTACTCAAACCTTCTGTAAAAGACCCTACTCCACCTTGGGACCTCATTATGGTTTTGCAATCTTTAGTATACTTTGCTTTTGAACCATCAGCTAAAATAGATCTCAGGTTTCTTTCCTGGTAGACTGTCTTTCTGGTGGCAATAGCGTCTGCAAGATGAGTATCTTAACTCGAGCTCTATCTTCCAAACCCCATATTTGCTTTACCCCAAAGACAGAGTTACTTTACACACAGACCTTTCATTTTTACCAAATGTTGCCACTGATAGCAACCTCAGTCAAGTGATTAATTTGCCAGTGTTTTTCCCCAGAATTGAAAACAAAGAAGAGTACACCCTTCATTTGTTGATGTACATAGATAACTTCAGTTTTACCTTCACAGAACCAAAGAATTAAGGAAAACTGATCAGTTATACTGCTGCAGTCATCACACTTGGGTTATCCTGCCATCAGGTGGTCCCGCAGTCGTCCGAATCCCAAAGTCTTGGTCCTGCATCTGTTGTTGTCGCTTCTTCCCTGACGTCAGTGCGACAGGGGGGATAAAAGAGGCAGCCGACGCCATTTTTTTCAGTCTTTCTTGCCGCGCGGTGCCCGAAGCAGAAGCAGTTCGCAAGTGCTGGTCGGCCAGCTCCTGAGATTTTCGAATCGAATTTCAGCCCGAAGTCTTCTCTAAAGCTAAGTACCCTGTTGGGGAAACTTATCTTGCCTCAGACCGATGTCAGACAAAGTTAATAATTGTACTTCTTGTGGGAAGCAAATACCTCATAAGGATTTTCATTCTTACTGTATTCCATGCCTAGGCCCAGATCACAACGTCACTAGTTGTCGGTTTTGTGCTAGATTTAACAAACACACTATTAAACGTTGGTTTGATTTTGATCGCCATTACTTTGGCCAAAGATTTAATTATACCATGCCTTCGGAACAACCGACAAGCGGAATACACAAAAAACGCAAAGACAAGGATAAGGACAGGCATCCGAGGCCCAAAACTGACGACGAAGCCTCTTCTAGGCCAGTCGCCGGTTCTCAGTGAGGGGCTTTCGCAGCCCCTGACACCCGCTACCTCAGAGCCACAGGCCGCTACCGACTCCCACATGGAGGTGCCTAAGCCTCTGGATACTCAAGGTGTTGGGCCTACGGAGACTAACCCTTCAGATGGGTCTGGAGCCGCTGAGCAGGCATCGGCTTCTGAGGGTGTTTTCAGACGTTCACAACTTACCATTAAAACTACAGCCAAGTCTAAAACTCCATTAAAGACAAAGAAGCAAGTACAGCATTCACCTGGACAGGCCTCCATGCCTGAAAAACAGATGCTCAAAATGGCCGAAGACTTAATTACTCTGATCAGGGGTTCCCATCCCCCTCCTGATAAAAGGCCTAGGCAGGATACAGACTGTGATTCCTCTGACCAGGTTTCCATATATTCTGATTGCTCTTCAGACCAGGGATACTCTTTACCCCCTATGAGGACTCTGATGCTGAAGAATCATTTCCTTCAGCCTCTTCTCCTGAGGATTATTGTTTTGGGGAAACTTTACATACCATGAGGGAGCATTTCCATTGGGAGGGCCAGGATTACTCAGAATCCAAGAAAAGGTTCAGAGACTTTCTTTTATTTCCTCAGCACAGGCCCCTTGCTATTCCACCAGTGTTAGATATTGTGGATGATGTGTTCTCTGAATCAAGTTTAAATCCTAATTCTTTACCCCCTGCTCCAGTCAAGCCAGACAGGTACTACAGAGTCCCTGACTCTTACAAATTTCTTTATAAAAACCCTGTTGCTGACCCAGAAACTATTTCCCAGGGTCCCAAAGGGGTAAAGGCTTCCATGGCTAAAAATCCAGTTCCCTCTGACAGGGATTCTAGAGCATTAGACAGATGGGGGAAGAAAGTTTACACTTCTGCAACTTTAGCAGTGAGGGCTTTAAATTGCCAGTTTCACATGCTTAAATACCAACAATATTTAATGTCTCAGTTAAAACAGAAAATGATTACAAGTGCAGAACATCCTGACTATAAGGAAATGCAGGATTTATTGCATGCAGCTGAACAAGTGGGAAAACATACTTTCCAATGTGGTTTTGATTCATTAGAGGCTTCTTGTAGAGCAGCAGTTGCAGGATCTGTGATTCGAAGGCATGCTTGGTTAAAAGAACAAAGTTTACTAGATCATGTTAAGGCAAAATTATTGGATGCTCCTTTACAGCAAGATATTTTGTTTGGTTTTAAGGCAGAAGAGGTATTAAAAAAAATGGAGGATAAGGCAAAATCTATGCAAACAGTGAATGATTTCTTACAGATATAGCCACCTTGATTTAGCAGAAATTGGCTTACAAAGAATTGGTCCTTTCCACTGTCAGACAGGCCACAAAGAGGCAGATACAGACGCCCAAGAGGCAGATCTCAACCCCAAGGCTCTTACAGACCACAACAGTGGGGTGCTTCAACCCCAAAAGGAGGTGAAGACAAGTCACAACCTTACAGGAAACAGTCCCAGTGACTTCCCCCTTCCAATGCCAAGCACTTCCCTTTTGGCATCTCCCTTAGGGGGGAAACTAGCACTTTTTTCTCAAAATTGGCAAATAATCACCCAAGACAAATGGGTTCTGAATATTGTGTCTCAAGGTTACAGGTTCCACTTTCACACTTTACCAAGGCTAAAAGGAATGCCAGACCTGCCACAAAATCAATGGGCAGAGGCACAAAAGCAAATTACAGCCCTCATGGACATGAGAGCTATTCAAAAAGTGCCACAACAGGAACAAGGACAAGGATTTTACTCAAGACTTTTTCTGGTCCTCAGAAAGGACAAAACCTGGAGACCCATACTAGACCTTTCTACTCTAAATACTTACCTGGATGTTGCGAAATTCAAAATGTTGACACTACAGCAGTTCCTTCCCATGTTAGGCAAGAAGGCTTGGCTTGTTACTTTGGACCTCAAAGAGGCATACCTGCATGTCCCTATCAGACAAAATTGCAGAAGATACCTCAGATTCATAGCTGGTTCAATGCACTACCAATTGTCTGCACTGCCCTTTGGCTTATCTACTGCACACCAGTAATTGCATTTTGCAGACAAAAAGGAATTCAAATATATCCATACCTGGACGACTGCCTTATTCAAGCAGAGAGCAAGGGCATTCTTCTAAAGCATCTGGCGTTTGTAAAAAGGTTGCTAATTTGCCTAGGGTACACAGTAAACGAAAAGAAGTCAAAACTAGTGCCCTCACAAGAGATAATATTCCTGGGTGCCAGCTTAAATACAAAGGCCCAGATGGCTTATCTCACGCCAGACAAACAAGGACAACTGACTCAGTATTTTCAATTGATGGCAACAAAGTCCCAACTCCCTGCAAGAAAAATTCTGCAGGCCTTGGGATTCATGGCATCCTGCATACTACTAATTCCATATGCCAAACTGCATATGAGGAAATTACAATGGTACCTAAAAAGTGTTTGGACTCAACACTCTCACAGCTTGGAAACAGTAATACCGCTAATTCCTTGTCTCCAACAGGAATTTCGATGGTGGGCACAGGCATGTCACCTCAACAAGGGTCAGCCTTTCACTCTACCCACAGCCAGCAGACTTTAACAACAGATGCTTCGGATTACGCCTGGGGAGCACACATGGCAGGAAAATGTATTCAGGGCAAGTGGACCACAGACCAAATGCATCTTCACATCAATCAAAAAGAGATGTTGGCTGTACAAAATGCCCTAACAGCTTTCAAGGACCTTCTGCATCCAGGACAATTATTATTAAAGACAGACAGCACCACAGTAATGTGGTACATAAACAAGCAAGGGGGGGCACTCATTCTTACCCCCTATGCAGACAAGCCATGACCTTGTGGAACACAGCTCTAACTTATCAAGTTCATCTGCAAGCACAATTCCTGCCAGGAAAGAAAAATACTCTGGCAGACGACTTAAGCAGAAACATCATGGATCCTCACGAGTGGAAATTAAATCCACAAGTCTTCAGCATGATAACGCAAAAATGGGGGTGCCCGGACATAGATCTTTTTGCCTCCCCACTGAATTGCCAACTACAAAAATTCTGCTCAAGGACTTATCACACACAAGCATGGAAAGTGGATGCTCTTTCGTTCAGCTGGAAAAGCCTAAAAGTTTATTCCTTCCCACCACTGCCTCTCCTTTCAAAGGTACTCCTAAAAGCCAGACAAGAAAAACCACAGATGATCCTGATTGCTCCATACTGGCCATGCCAGCATTGGTACCCTATCCTAAAGAACTTAGCTCAAGGCCCACCTTGGATTTTGCCTCAAATTCCACACCTACTGACTCAACAAAACAATCAGATCCTGCACAGTCAGCTCAAAACCTTAAACCTGGCTGCATGGCAGATTCATTAGTCAAACAGACAACACCTCTCTCTAAAGCTGTTATGGATGTCATTTTGGAGGCCAGGAGGCCTAGCACCAGGAAATCTTATTCAGAAAAGTGGAAGAGATTCTGTGCCTGGAACCAGGCTCAAAGCCTTGACCCTCTTGTCCCAAACATTCCTCAGATACTACAATACTTAACTGAGATGCTGGACAAAGGACTATCCTTCTCATCCATTAAGATCCACGCCTCTGCCATCTTGGTTCATTACAACACAGATCCTCCTATTTTCTCTCATCCATTGCTAAAACAGTACCTCCGAGGGGCTAAAAATATAAGACCACCCCGGAGAGCACCAGCACTTACTTGGGACCTCAATTTTGTCTTGTAAAAACTCACTTTACCTCCTTTTGAGCCAGCCAATTCAGCAGAATTAAAATATGTATCATGGAAAACTGCTCTGCTTCTGGCAATAACCTCAGCACGAAGAGTCTCAGAACTACAGGCACTAATGGTAGTGGAGCCTTTCATCATTTTTCACCAAGACAGGGTTTCTTTAAGAACAAACTCTTCTTTTATGCCTAAGGTGGTATCCAGTGTGGCTCTTAACCAAACTATTCACTTGCCAACTTTTTATCCAAATCCCCAGAATAAAGGGGAGAGACTTCTACACTCCTTGGACATACACAGACAATTACGTTTCTACTTGGACAAAACAAAAGCTTTCAGAAAAACTGAACAATTGTTTGTATCATATGTTGCAGGATCACAGGGAAAGGCTATTTCAAAGCACACCATTTCAAAGTGGATAGGACACTGTATCCGGTTCTGCTACACACAGCATGGGAAACCTGTACCTAGTAACATTAGACCACATTCCACCAGAGCAACTGCCACTTCTACTGCCTACCTTAGAGGAGTACCTACCATAGACATTTTGGAAGCTGCAACTTGCAGTTCAGTGCACACCTTTACCAAGTATTACCACTTGCCTCTTTATTCTAGATCCAGAGTTGGCTTTGCCACTGCAGTGCTGCAGGGCCTTATAGCCACACCAAATCCTCTGTAGAACCAGCCACCCTGACTCAGCTTTGGGATTCAACCCAAGTGTAATGACTGCAGCAGTGAAACACGATGAACATAGTACAGTTTTGTACCTACCATAAATGTAGATGTTCGAGTGTCTTCACTGCTGCAGTCCTGGTTACCCACCTGCCATCCCCTCTTTCTTAGCTGGGTCTTATCTATACCTTTCTACACTATACTACTTATGTGGTGTATTTGCTGGTTACTGAAGGTTTTGTTTTTACCTTATTGTATGTTTTATTAGCAATATGTATTGCCTACCTTTTTGGGGGCACCTGACATCTGGGGCAAGAAAAACTGAAAAAATGGCGTCGGCTGCATCTTATATACCCCTGACGTACTGACGTCAGGGAGGAAGCGACAGCAGCCGATGCTAGACCAAGACTTTGGAACTCTGGCCGACTGCGGGACCGCCTGACGGCAGGATAACCCAAGTGTAATGAATGCAGCAGTGAAGACACTCAAACATCTACATTTATGGTAGGTACAAAGCTGTACCTTCTAGGCTTTTAGATACTGGCAAAGACACTTGCCACCCCATAGTGCCTTTTTGAGGCAATGTCAAAACAATAAAATTTCAAATGTAACAAAATCCACTGAAGACAAAGTTAAGGTTCTGCTGTTTAATGCTACAAGACTAAACATGAAACTGCACTCCCTGGAAGCACTCCTTACCTTGCAAGATGCTCACATCTGTGCAGTCACTGAGACATGGTTCAACGCCACAGAGAGCACCCCAGCCGTGCAAGGCTACAGTGCCTTCCCACACATTCAGACCTCAAAATGAGTGTGAACGATCCAAAGGTGGAGGTGTACTCCTCAAGACAGGTCAAACAGTACGACTCTCTCAAACTACTGCATGTACAATTAACTATAATCAAAATACTCTACCACATCATTGCTAGCTATAGGTCCCCCATCAAGAGCCAAGAAAAGCACAACGCCTACCTGGACTTAATGAAGTCACTTGCCATACCGCCCAACACCTTAGTCAAGGGAGATTTCAACTACCCTTCTGTTGACTGGGTCACATACATGAGCATGAACATGCTTGACCAGAGGTTCCTGGATTTTGGTAATACAAATGCTCTAGAACAGATAATCTGCACTGCCACAAGGGGCTCAAATGTTCTAGCCGTAGTACTCAACAGCAAGGGGGGGGTCACTGCACTCCCCCCTATGTGATGCCCTCCCTAGTAAGGTCGGACCATAAATCAGTCTCATTCAAAGTAACTGCTGAACCTGTCACCACCATAGGAGCAAAAATACTGAAAAACATTTCCAAAGCAGACTACAATCTACTAAGTGATGGTATAAAAAGTTTTGTAACCCCCTCAATCACAGACGACAGTGACTCCTATGCAGAGGTGTACACAAATCCTCTGTATAAACACTTAAGCAGCTGTATAGACTCAGCTGTACCTGACGGGATTAAAACCAGGTCCTCCCAAAAAAAACAAGCTATCCTGGTGGACCTCAAGTGTTCAAGCACAAGCTGGACAAATGGATGGAAGACTGCAGATTCACCCCAGGCATGGCACTTATGTCTTTCATGGGCAGTGGTAGTTGGTGTTTATCATAGACTCGTATGAATTACATCCATCTAACCAAGGACAATTGAGGCAACTCATGATTAACCTGGCTAGGCTTGTAAGGGCTCTAGGGCCACTAGCTTAGTAACCTCCTATGAACCTATGTATCGTTCCCTCAAATTCCATTTATTTTTATTTACTTTGCTCCTTCCCTTTTCTAAATATCCCAGTTCTAGTTCTTTTACAGTATTCATTATTTCTAATACAGTTGATATAGATGTTGATTTCCATTTTCAGGTGATTGCCGTTTTGACAGCCGACAGAATGAAACTTAATAATGCCTTAGTATTTCTAGGCAATTGAGCTCCTGTGTCCTAGCTCAAAATAATTTCCTTTGTTGCAGCTATTTCTTCCTTCAATATTTAAGATAGAGTACTCTGTAGTTTTTTTTTTTTTTTTTTTTTTTTAATATAACACATTACACTCCCAAAAAACATGATCCCATTTACCTTTCTTCCCCATCACACGTCTAACATTTGGTATGTTCATGAGGAAAAGTTTTCTAAAGTCTGTTTGGGGTATAAAAAGATCTGTGCACACACTTACAAGTAAAAATCCTAAACCTTTTTTTGGACTTCGTTGCATACTTGGGAGACATACATATATCCCTTGCAAATTATATTTTTCCAGTCTCTTTTCCCAGTCTTTTTTCTAAACTTCTATAATTGATTCTTATAGTTATCATACTGTATTTTATATGCCCTTTTATATCCATTTTTAACAGCAGCTTCTGCTCTAGATTTGACTAAAACTCTGTAAGGAGGTCTTTAACCTGGGCTTCCTTGTACCTTTTTCTTTGCCTTTACTCTGATATCAATCTGTGATAGGGAAGGCAGTCTGTAACTTGCAATCCAAACTTCTTATCCTCATCCTACTCTATTAACTTTCTCACTGTAGTTGTTTGCTCCCAATACCTTGTTTAAGTTGCTAGTTTTGTCCAGTAAATTCCAGCCCTCTTACCTGATGTCCTTCAAGGATGCATCTGCAGTTCTAACAAATGGGTTGTCCTGCCTCAGGCAGCCGTTCGGTCGGCCGGATTCCAAAGTCTGAGTCTGGCCTCGGCTGATGTCGCACTTCACCCGACGTCATAGCTGCTGTTAACTGGGTATAAAGGCATCAGCCGACGCCATTTTCCTCAGTCTTTCTTGCCGCGTGGCGCCCGAAGCAGAAGCTGTTCGCAAGTGCCGGTCGGTCAGAACCAGAGATGTCAGAAAAAGTGAATAACTGTTTAACTTGTGGGAAACAAATACCTCATAAAGATTTCCACTCTTACTGCCTACCTTGTTTAGGCCCAGACCACGACGTAGCAGCTTGTCTAGCCTATGCTTCCTTCAACCGACGGACACTTAGACGTTGGTCGGAGTTTGCAGAGGAGTTTTTCGGCTCTGCTTTTGCTTACAACATGCCGTCGGAGACTCCGACTTCACAATTAGCTAAAAAGCGTAAGGAAAAGGACCGACACTCGCGGTCCGCGGTTTCGGCCGAAACCGCGGTTAAGCCAACCGCGAGTGTCTCGGTTTCGGCTGAAACCGAGTCCTCGGTTCTTCCTTCGGCCGAAAGCATGCCTCCTACAACCGAGGCCTCATCCAGCATGGCTGAATCTGCTACTGAAATTCCACCTGCTCTTACAGGTTCTCAGGATTTATCAGATACTATCCCTTTAGATATATCTACTCCTGCACGTGGAGCTGCTAGGCCCCCTGCATCCATGTCAATTAAGGCTTTTACCAGGGCTAAAGCAGCTAAATCAACAAAGACCGTGCCTGCTAAAACCCCCTCTCACAGGCCTAGCTCTAGTACTCAAATGCTTAGTCTAGCAGAGGATCTCATTTCTTTGATCAGGGGATCCCAGCCTCACCCTGACAGGGCCTCTCACCCCCCTCCAGAGAAGAGGCCTAGAGCAGAGCCCCCTGAGCCAGTTTCTACAGATTACTCCTCTGATGATTCAGAAAATACAAACCCTCCAGAAGGCCCTTATTCTCCATATGAGGACTCTGATGCAGAAGACTCCATTCCTTCTGCCTCTCCTCCTGAGGAATTTTCTTTTGGGGAAACCTTGCATGCTATGAGAGAACAATTTCAATGGCAGGGCCAGGATTTTTCAGACTCTAGGAAAAGGCTTAGGACCTTCTTACATTTGCCACAGCATAGGCCTTTAGCCATTCCTCCAGTACTTACAGTTGTGGATGATGCATTTAATGATGCTTGTACTGCTCCTGACTCTCTTCCTCCGGCCCCTGCTAAGCCCGACAGATACTACAGGGTTCGGACACACATTATCACTTGTATAAGGCTCCTATTGCAGATCCTGAAACTATTTCACAGGGCCCCAAAGCTGTAGCAGCTGCCTCTGCCAAAACCCCTCCCTCTGAAAGAGAATCTAGGGCCTTAGAGAGATGGGGTAAAAAAGTTTATACTTCTGCTACTCTTTCGGCTAGGGCCTTAAACTGTCAATTCCACATGATTCAGTATCAGGAATTTATGTTAGATCAGCTAACTAAAAAACTGTCCTCGCCTGAACCTTTAGACCGAAAGTCCCTTCAGGAATTGGTACATAACATTCAGCAGGTCAGTAATCATTCCTTAAAATGCGGCTATGATGCACTGGAGGCTTCCTTTAGATCAGCTATGACTGGTACAGTGATCAGAAGGCATGCATGGTTAAAAGAGCAATCCTTACCAGACCATGTAAAGTCAAAGCTCCTAGATGCTCCCATGGAAAAACACAGTTTGTTTGGCTCCCCTGCACAGCAAGTGTTGAAGAAGGTGGAAGAGAAAGCGAAATCTGTCCAGACAGTCAAGGATTTTTTACAGGTCCAGCCTCCGAGGTTTAGTAGGAACTGGCCTTCCAAGAATTGGTCCTTTCCAGACACCACCAGAGCACAGAGAGGCAGGAATAGGCGCCCAAGAGGCAGAGGTAAATCCAGAGGTGCCTACAGGGGACGTCAGTGGCAGCCTAACAACCAGAGAAGTACTGCCACAGATCCAGCCACTACCACTTCCACAGGACGATCACAGTGACTTGGCTCTGAAACCGCCTACCAGGGAACAACTAGAAGCACCCTTAGGCGGAAAGCTAGCCTTATTTTCAGTAAACTGGCATTACATTACAGGAGACAAATGGATTTTACAGACAATAGACAAAGGTTACAGGTTTCATTTCCATACTCTACCAAGGAAGAGAGGAATGCCAAACCTACCTCCAAATCAAAAGACAAACGCTCTAGAACAAATAGACCACTTACTAAGGATGAGAGCTATAGAAAAGGTACCATCTATGGAACAAGGACAAGGATTTTACTCCAGACTTTTCCTGGTGCCAAGAAAGGAAAACCAATGGAGACCTATTCTCGACCTGTCCGCTCTGAACACATATCTCATTGTTCCAAAATTCAAGATGCTGACCCTACAGCAGCTTCTTCCCATGCTGGGCAAGGAGTCTTGGCTGGTAACTCTAGATCTCAAGGAGGCATACCTGCACGTCCCCATACGACCAAATTGCAGAAGATACCTCAGATTTCTTGCAGGATCAGAGCATTATCAATTCTCAGCATTGCCTTTTGGCTTATCTACTGCGCCCAGAGTATTCACAAAATGCCTGGCATCAGTAATTGCTCATTGCAGGCTTCAGGGAATTCAAATTTACCCATACCTGGACGACTGCCTGTTACAAGCGGACAACAAAAACAAATTAACAAAAGATTTGAGAAAGGTCATTCACCTATTGCAAGCCCTGGGATACACAGTCAACATAAAAAAGTCAAGGCTGATACCATCCCAAAGGATAACTTCTTGGGTGCAGAACTGGACACATCAAACCAAATGGCATTCCTCACAGCAGAAAAGCAGAAGCACCTACCACTCTATTTTATGACTTTAACAACGCAGAACCAGCTTACAGCAAGGAAAGTCCTGCAAGCCCTGGGTTACATGGCATCCTGCAGAATATTGATTCCACATACCAGACTACATATGAGGAAGTTGCAATGGTACCTAAGGAATTTATGGTCTCAGCACAAGCACAGCCTAGAAACCCAAATTCCAATAATTCCATGCCTGAAGCAAGAATTCCGATGGTGGGCTAAGGCCTGTCAATTGAACAAAGGACTGCCCTTCCACAGCCCTCACCCAAGCCAGACTATCACCACGGACGCCTCAGACCTCGGTTGGGGGGCATACATGGTGGACAAGTGCATACAAGGCTTATGGACTCAAGACCAGCTGAACCTACACATAAATCAAAAAGAGATGCTGGCAGTAAAGCTGGCAATTCAGACATTCAGACTGTTTCTTCAACAGGGTCATTTGCTGATAAGGATGGACAACACCACAGTTATGTGGTATATCAACAAACAGGGAGACACACATTCATATCCTCTATGCCGGATGGCAATGGACCTCTGGAATGTGGCCCTGAACCTCAACATTCAGCTCCAGGCAATATTTGTGCCAGGAAAAGAAAATATACTAGCAGACATCTTAAGCAGAACTACCACGGATGCCCACGAATGGATGCTGCATCCAGACATCTTCAAATCCATTACAAGGAAATGGGGACTACCAGAAATAGACCTATTCGCATCCCCACACAACCACCAATTGAAAAAATCCTGCACAAGGACATACCACCCACTTGCTTGGAAGGTGGATGCCCTATCTTTCAGTTGGGAAAACCTGACAGCATATGCATTCCCACCTCTTCCTTTGATGCACAAAGTGCTACTGAAGATCAAAGAAGATCACCCAAGGATCATCCTGATAGCTCCAGACTGGCCGAGGCAGCATTGGTACCCACTACTGAGGAGTATGTCTCGGGAACACGCATGGCCTCTACCCCTAGTTCCTTTACTGCTAACACAGAACAACTTCAAAATCCTGCATCCAAACTTGAAAACACTGCAGCTAGCTGCTTGGAACATTGCATAAGACAAAATAACCCAGATTTATCTCAAAGGGTTAAAGACATTATCTTGGAGGCTCGCAGACCCTCAACAAGAAAAACTTATTCAGCAAAATGGAAAAGATATCTCATTTGGAGTGCAGCAAAAGGAGAAAATGTATCACTGGCAAACATAGCTAACATCCTGGAATACTTAGCAGAGCTTTTCCACAATGGCCTGTCCTACTCCTCCATTAAGATTCATGCGTCAGCAATTTCAGCAGAATACAACATGGATCCTCCAGTCTTTTCTCATCCTCTACTCAGGCAGTTCCTGAGAGGAATTAAAAATGTAAAGCCACCAAGGAAGCCACCATTGCCTACATGGGACTTGAACTTTGTGTTAGAAAAGTTGACACTTAGCCCTTTTGAACCAGCAGCAACAGCAGAATTACAGTACTTATCTTGGAAAACTGCTTTCCTGCTTGCAATCACTTCAGCAAGAAGGGTTTCTGAATTACAGGCATTAATGGCAGTACAGCCCTTCCTTATCTTCCATCAGGATAGAGTGTCCATGAGAACTAATCCTACTTTTATGCCAAAGGTGGTCTCCAGGGTATCATTAAACAAGCAATCCACCTACCTACATTCTTCCCCAACCCACAGAACAGGGGGGAAAGACTACTACATACCTTGGATGTGCATAGGCAATTGCGCTACTACCTAGACAGAACCAAGAACAATAGGAAAACTGACCAGCTTCTGGTAGCGTATGCAACAGGAATGGAAGGAAAAGCAATTTCAAAACAGACAATCTCAAAATGGATAGGAAATTGCATTAGATTTTGTTACTCTTATCATGGAAAGACAACTCCAGAAAACATCAGACCTCACTCCACAAGGGCTACAGCCACTACTACAGCTTTTTTACGAGGAGTGGCTACCAAAGACATTTTAGAGGCTGCTACTTGGAGCTCCATGCATACATTTGCCAAGCATTACAATCTATCTTTATACTCCAGATCCCGAGCAGGTTTTGCCACTGCTGTTTTGCAAGGGATCTTAACTACACCATAATTTTCTTAGTACCTCCTCCCCCAGTTTGGCTGTGGTATTCTACCCATTTGTTAGGACTGCAGATGCATCCTTGAAGGACATAGTACAGTTTTGTACCTACCATAAATGTAGATGTCCGAGAGGTATGCATCTGCAGTCAGGATTACCCACCCTCCTTCCCCTCTGTGGTACTCCTAGGGTATTTGCCCATCTTGTAGCTAGCTGGGGGAATCTATTATGGTGTATTTGTTTGTATATGTGTATATACATGTTTATTTCTATTTGCTCTCTATTGTTTGGAAACATTTGCATTTATCCAAATTTAGCCTTCCTAGAGGGCACCTGGCATCTGGGGCAAGAAACACTGAGGAAAATGGCGTCGGCTGATGCCTTTATACCCGGTTAACAGCAGCTATGATGTCGGGTGAAGTGCGACATCAGCCGAGGCCAGACCCAGACTTTGGAATCCGGCCGACCGAAGGGCTGCCTGAGGCAGGACAACCCATTTGTTAGGACTGCAGATGCATACCTCTCGGACATCTACATTTATGGTAGGTACAAAACTGTACTTTTCTGTACCCCTACTTACTGTAATTCCTATTAGGAAAGTCTTTCTGTTTTGGCTTTCTTCTTGGAATACTTTCTGCAAGTTGATTGCTGCTATTCTCCTTGAAGATCTGCATCCAAACTCGTGCTCTGTCCTTACTTCTTCAGCCCCCCCCCCCACTTTCATCATCATACCTTTCCACTTTGAATTGTAACCTGCTTTTGTTATGTATGTGCGCCTTAACTGTGTAGCTGTAAAATATCCCTTCAAATTAAGCAAACTGTCTTGCTCTATTGGAAGGCACAGCTTACCTCACTTAACTCTTGCCTCCCCTCAGATGTATTTATTTGACTGTCTATTGGTTACTGCCCACAACATTTCATCTGGTTGATGAAAATATGTCTGGTGTGTATATAAAACTAAAGGGATTTAATAACATTTTCAGTTGTATATTACTATAGCAATAACCCACGCCTGGGTGTGGGTAATGCTGGATTTACCCATGGTTGGCGTGGTTTGGTCCCGAGGCACCAAACAAAGACAACCGTGGGTAAATCCAGCATTACCCACAACCAGAAGTGGGTTATTGCTATTATACCATGGTGTTAGTTTGTTTTGTATTATGTTTGTATTGTTGTTATTTATGTTTTTGTTTGCTTTTTTTTGTATTCTTCCACTTTTTGTGAGATAAAATAGTCCATACTTTCAGTTTGTGTTTATTGTTTATTTCTGTTTTAATTTAAATACATGTTATTTTTTAGTTTTTCAGGAAATGTTAGGAAAGGGCTAGGTGGTGCTTGGTATAATATAGTTTAAGCAGTGTAGAAGTTTATAATGTGTAGTTATGTTTTTGTAGTTATAGGTATGTTGAAATGTGGTGTAGTTTTAATTTGTATTAATTTTTTTAAAATATGTACTTTTACTATTTGGTCACTAGATGGTTTTGTTGTATGCGCTTTTTTTAGATGTATACTGATGTGGACGTTCGGTATGGTGTGTGTTTTGACTTTGAGGGATGTGTGGTGTGTTTTAGTATGTACATTTTGGAGTTGTCTGTGTATAGGTATTGTAGGTAATATAGGTAAGTGAATGGTTTTATGAGAATGCTTGGTTTTATTGTGTTATAAGTGGTGGTTATGTAGTGTGTGTGTGATGTATTTGCGACTGCATGACTTTTTATTTTTTTAGTGTTCGAGGTGAGGGAATGAGGAGTGTAGTATGGAAATTGGTTAGTTTTCTGTGTTTTCGTTAAATTGTTGTGTGTTTTGGGTATTAGATTTACTTTACTTTACTGTTTATTTGCTGTCGCCGCATGATATTTAGCGACCGGACTTTTTGCGTTGTTTCTTGTAGGATTTACTATGTGCACGCTGGTTGGATTAGCCAATCAGCATGCACGTTTGTCGGGTTTGCGATGTTCGCATGGTATAATATCCAAATCCATAAACAAGAGTTTCAATTTTTTTAGTTTTTGTATTATCTTTTGTTTAGTATCTTAAAAATTACCTTTAGCTGCCATAACAGATGCCCTTTTTATCCATATTCCTAAATCCTTTTTAATCCATACTCCTAAATCCTTCATTTTATCCATCTGTCCACATCCTCTTTTACCCATTTTTGCACACTGGGTCGGGGTGTCACTTCAGTATTGCGTCCCCATAAAAATGTGTATTATGGAACCAATTTGTGTGTGGGTACATAGTTTACAGCTGTAACCTTTGTGTTATTTTCATTCATTTTATATCCAGAAGAGTCTTGAAACTTTTGCAAAATGTTCCACAATTAATATCTGCAAATAAGGCTAACTTTTCTTGAGTACCCTACATCATCATCATAAGTATATCATATATCATTAAATCTGAGTCCCTTACTTTTTTTCCAGTGTCTCAAAACATAAAGCAAATTAAGGGGAAAGAGGACACCTCTTTCTGGTTCCTCTGTTCAAGCACAACTAATTGGAGAAGAACCCTCCCACCTTAATTCTTGCGCCGAGCCTTCATATATTCTCCAAAGTAATCCTTTTGTTCTGTCAGGGAGTATACCTTTTTCCATATGGTTCCATTGCCCTACTCAAAATCCAAGCTAACTCTACTGAATGCTTTTTCTGTATCAGGATCCACCAGTAGTAGTCTCCGTACAGTCTACCTCGCACTGGATCATCATTTTCTGTTAATATTATTGGATGTTTGCCTCCCCTCCACTTTGTTACATTAATCCATATCTTATCATTTTGGCAACACCTTTGCTATTCTCTTAGCTAGTATAGACATAAGCATCCTATAATCATGGTTTAAAAATTTACAATCATGCTTTAAAATTGAAATAGTTCTGTACGAAGCTGAGTCTGAAGGATCTTTGCCCTCTTTGGGTAATAGAGCCACCACAGTTTCTTCCAAGATCATGGTACTTTCCACCTTATTAAATACTGTAGAACAAAACCTTCCATATCTTGTCAACTTCTTCCCTCCTAACTTCCAGACTTCCACAGGACTGCCATCTGTTCACTGGAGGCTTCCATTTTGATTGATTATACATTGCTATTTATTTAATCTCTTCCTGTCTTAGCTATTAATTGTTAAGCCTCCTTTTCCCCTAACCATGGCATAATTAAGTCTTCATGAATATTTCCATTTCTGATTTTTTTTCTAGGTTTCCACATTCATCTGCTTTATATAAATTATCATAAAAGTTCTGAAATATTTCTTGTATATCTGTCGGATCTGTTGTTATTTTTCCTGTTATAAGCTCCCTAAGTTTGGCGGTAACCCTTTTTACTTTCTGTTCCCTAAGTAGTTTTGTACGTGGGAGTTATCAGAAAGAGTTGCTTAGCAGCCTTCCTAAACTCAGGCATATTTTCCATTTAGCACTCTGTAATTTTTCTGGTTCCTTTTCTTTGGGATTTCCTTCCTTCTGCAGTATTTTAACCTTTGTCAGACCCTCTAAATAATTCCTATTTCTTTCCTATATTTTTCTATTTTATTTCTACCCTGTTTTAAACTCCCATTCTCATTATATCCCATTCACTAGCTATCCTATTAGCTGTTGTTGGAGTCAGACTCTTTTTAACCAGACTTTAGACAGGAAGAGAATTCCCACTGTTCTCACTTTTAACCTTTCTTTCTGCCGGGAGATCCATTATAGTGACTTAAAACAGATGCTTTGTGATGGTTGGCTGTAACTGTCACTTACCTGTAGAGGGTGATTTACATTAACCAGCAATTGTTTTTTTTCTCACCCTCCAAGCTTGGAATGGTGAGTTGAGACTGGAGTGTCGCCTGCTTCACTGAGGTGATACAACTGTGATGCTACTGTGAACAGATAGGATGATATTCAGTCATTCTTCTTGTGTAGAAATGTGATGTTGGCCCAGTAATGGACCATAGACTGAAAATTCAGCCTGGCTGCAGCCCACATCCTGAGGGATGGAAATACAGTATCATGCACCCTCAGGCACAGATTCATTTCTGGCCTGAAGCTAAAGATAAGGTAATACTTAATTTCCTGTGTTTTCCAGTAGTTAGAATTCCCCATCCTCGAGACCAGCCTGTTTACCATCTGGGAGAATGCAGTCCTCCCTCTCTCTGTTCATTTCAGCAGGGCAACATGGAATTAGTGGTGACTGTATGCCCTTCCACATTTCTCTTCTGTTTTCTACCTCTTAGCAAAATTTGAAGAAAAAAGATCAAAACACATTCTTGTTCCTTGGGGGTGGCTAAGGAAAATTTGATGTCAAACTCAGAGCTGCCTTTCAGAACAGTAAAATGACCAAGGAAGTCTTTCTTGATTGAGGCAACATCCATCTCCACTTCAGGGCATGACTATATCTACTGTTTATCCCAACAGCAATTTTAGAAGTGTTGAAATGGCCAGAAAATATTAAACTTGGAGAAATAGTCTGTACTGTCTTATTTTCTTAGCCTACAAGCAAAACAAGTGTATCATAAACTACTGTTTTTCTTGTATGTTAGCTCTTACACGGTCAGTATGCATCCTTGAGGCATCTCGGTGTATCATGATCTTATGGAGGGCAGAATTTTGACTCATCATTGGCTAGTTAAGCAGTGTCTTAATGAAGATATGTTTCTTTGCCTGTCTATAAAGAACCCTCCACCTCCTGAGAACTTTGGCTAAGAGGTTTGCCCATCTTTCATTTGAAATGCCCATTATGGAGCCTTTAAAGTTCATCTTCTGGAAGATTTTAGATAGCCATCACATCTGCCTCCAAGATGCTTAAGCTACAGACCCTAATTTCCTTACATTCGTAAGGTCTAGGCATCACTTAGGGCTAACTTGTGATGTTATGTAGTCCAATCTTGCCTACATTCTTACTCGTGGGTTCGGAGCCAAATGTCGGCTCCGACTCAGCCATACTTTTTAGCTCAAATTCTTTCTATTGGCTGGGCTAAGATGGTATCCCATGCTGCACTGCTCTCTATCCCCAGATCTCGTTTGCCGCTCGTGTAGCTCAGATGTGGTCTCGCTCTTGGCTGTGACCAAGTACCCTTTTCTTCTTATATCAGAGAAGTTTTTTGCAAAAAAGCTATTTTAATAGCTATTGTGTGTGTTCTTGACTGTGTTGTGGAAAAGTTGTGTTTTCTTTATAGCGTATTCTGTGGTATCCCACTAGCTGTTTCCAATGGGCTAGGCCAGTTTCAGTTAGAGGATCTAGTCTGTCCCCTTGCTTCCCTTGTGTTCTAAATTCTTCCCTTGGACTAAAACCATTTAAATTAGAGGAATTAGTCCTCCCCCCTTGTATTTGTGTCTAAGGATTGTTTGAGTTAGAGGTCTTTGTGGTGTTCTGTCTGTTGTTTGGCTTGTTCCCGCGCTTGTGGCTGTTTGACCGTTGGTCTAATTTTGAGTTAGTTACTTGCTGTCTATGGTAACTATGTCCAAAGATACTAAGAAGCATAAGCCCTCGGGCTTCAAGAAGTGCTCCAAGTATAGTTATAAGATGTCCATCACTGATGGACACTCTGTTTGTGTGTACTGTCTGGGAGCGATTAATCTCCAGGAATCGTGTAATTTTTGTCATGCCTTTAGCCCGCGTGTTCTTCAGGAAAGGAAGAACAAATTGATTTTGAAGGGACTTCTGAAACCCTCCTTCGAGGAGGGTCTGGAGAGTGCTTCCAGCTCTAAGGCAAAATCTTCCAAAGCAAAAAAGTGATCTCTGGCTCCATCAGTATCCTCTGAGCTGCCGGAGAAAATAGCAAAGTCTTCATCGACATCCTCGGCTCCATTGTCCTCAGGGCCGCAGGAAGTGTCAATGGTTATGGAACCTGCTTCGGCTGTTCGGAGCCAGTCGCCTAGCATTAGGCCGGTATCTCTTCCTCACAGGTCTCCTTCAGAGAGGAGGTCTCGATCTCCTTCCCTATCCTCCAAATCTTCCAGGACCTTATCAGATGTGGACGTCGATAGAGTGGTGCAGAGACTTCTTCAGTCACTGGTACTGGCTAACTTGTTCTCTGCTCCGGAGCCGGTCCCTCAACCTACATAGATACTTCCTCCTCTGAACACATCTCAGCTTTCGGAGCCAGAGTGCTCAGCTCCGTGTGATGCCCCTAGGTCGGTTCTGACAGCCCCTCCTGGCTTATCGGTTCCGACGTCAGCTCCGACCCCTGTCGGCGCCGTCCACGGGGTTCAGGACTCAGGATTCATTGGTCGGACCCGAGGGAGAGGCTTCAGGACACCTCTCAGCTCCTAGTCTCCCTCTCAGTGCTTCGGCGCAGGGAAGCCTGACTCCTGTCTCGGCTTTAGAGGCTGGTCGTTCTTCGGATCTGGGAGGACCAGCTGTCGAGGTCATGCAGAGCGCACTGGCCAGGTCGTCAGTGGCATCATACAGGTCGGTCACTCTGCCCCCTACAACACCGGTGTAGGTCTCTGATCGCCATCTATCTCTGGACAGCGGTGCCCCAAGGCCTCAGAGTACCCCCACAAGTGGCCCCCATATTTCTGAGGGCCCCTCAGAGTTTTTCCCTGAGGAGCCACCCAGAAAGAAAATGTGCAAGAGGAAGCACATAGATTCCCAGGATGAGTCTCTCACATCAGACACAGACCTCGAGGAATCGGAGTGGTCCCCTAAATCATCCTCTGAGGATGTTTCTTTCTCTGACATCCTAGAGATTTTGAAGCAAAGAAGTGATCCAAAGCCCCCTCCGAAGAGGAGTCAGTCTTCCTGAAGGCCTTTGGTGCTCAGCCCTCCACCTCCTGGTATCTCCACCCTTCAACGAGCTTCTGGATTTGGTTTGTCGAAGGGTGTGGGAAACCCCTGACTCTGTGGAACCAGTGCCCAGGAGACCCAATAAATTTTTGTCTGCCCCTCCTGATAAGGAATTTCTATCCAAGGGAGTCCCTGTGGATGCCATGGTGGTGGCAGCTGCCACCCAGAAGGAATTAGCTGAGACTTCTTCCACTGTCCATCCCCCTAACAAGGAGTCTAGGACTATGGACCCGGTACAGGAAGCGTACAGTTTCTTCAGCGACCTTTACCTTACGGTCACTGAATTACTTATAGCACTTTACACGACTACAGAGAGATCTCCTAAAGGAGCGTGGAGATACTCTCATGGGTAACGTTTCTGAGGCTCTGGCCCAGAAGGTCAATGCTCAGATGTCTACCCTCAATTCTGTTGCAAACTCCTCCATGAGGCTGATCTCCTACGCAGCCGAGGGAGCGAGTAGGGCAGCAAGTTCAGGAATTGCTCTTAGGAGGCAGGCCTGGATGCGCCTTTGCCATTTCGCGGAGGCCTTCAAGTCTTCATTCACCGTTTGATGGTTCCTCTTTGTTCTGAACAAAGGTGAAAGACACCCTCACTAGGTGCGAGGAAGAGGGGAAAACTCTGTCTGCCGTAGGAGTCCATTTTTCCCTTCCCTCTAGGCCTTATCCCAAGGCCCAGAGGGGTGGCAAAATGTGGTTCAAGAAATCACAGAGGTTTTTTCCTGGTGCATAAGGTGAGTCCCCCTCCAGAGGCAGGGGAAGGGTTGGTTATTCAGGAAGACGCCGCCCTAGGGACAGAGGAGGCCCTTGCAACTCGGGAGACCGCGATTCCTTTCTCGTGGTTCTCCCTACCGCCGCTGCTGATGGGAGGCCCAGCTCTGTGTTTCCGGAGCCAGTCAGGGGTCGAATCTACCCGGAGGCCTGGCAAGATATCCCCCAGGACCAATGGCTCTACGAATAATTTCCGGAGGATATGTCATTGCCTTCTCGTCAAATCCCCCTCCAGTCAAGAAAATCCCGGATATTCCACCCAATCAAAGGGATTACGCAGCTTCAGAAATTTCAAAGCTGCTAGAAAAAGGAGCCATCCAGCATGTCCCCTCAGACCAGATCGGATTAGGGACTTACTCCAGATTCTTTTTGGTGCCAAAAAGGACAGGGGACCTGAGACCCATTTTGGATCTCAGCCATACCTCTCAACCTGGAAACATCAAAAATCTGGACAAGGACCATGAAAAATAGGTACAAATCTGTACGCTGATTAACATATAATTTGCATACATAATTATGTAACCCCACCCACTCCAATGGAATTGTGGGATAAACAAACGCAAACTGAACAGAACTAAAATATGGCATCAGAGCCCCCCTGCAGCCATTCCAATATCTGATTACCTGGTTATTTTGCCCTATTTACCATAAACACTATAATGTGCATACTGCTTTACTTCTACAATGTTTATTTGGATTCATTTAAACATTTTATTTCATATTTTATAGCATAAACACGATTCGACCTCTGCTAAACAAAGCAATACAGTCTCACAATGAAAATAGACCTGGCATTAACTTCTCTGCCGAAACTCACATTCATTGAAACAGCATTGATACCCACATTCAAAGAAAATGCATCTGGCCAGTGGTGGATAAAGACTAGCTTTGGGGTGTTTTTAAATCATAGCTCCCCTTGCACACAAAACATACATGTGTTCTTGATGCACATTCCTGACAGTATTGAGTTATATTCCACGTATAATACAGCACACTTGTTACAGCGCATTTTAGAAGTAAAAATCACATAATTCCACATTAAGGAGATATATAACTAATGAAGAGGTTGCTGCAGCCTGCAAGCAAATAACTTAAGTCTTCATTGTTTCATCTACAAATAAAGTGCCTGTTGCCCTTGAGATATAAATTGCATATGTTGCATAAAAAAATGCTAAGCTAGTAATATTACAACAGAGAATGGATGGCAAACTGATAACAGGTTCATAATTACTAGATATCTCCGCCAAAGAGGACATTTTCAAGGCTGCAAAGTACAACAGAATACAGTGTCAGCAAGCTATCTACATGCTGTGGGACTAGAACCCACAGCCTTCTATATCAAAAACAAGTATTCTGTCTGTCATACTACAGACAACACAAACACACCATAAGCAGCATTATTACACATCTCTCCCCCTGAAGACCTATGCAGCATAAGAAATCTGTAAACAGCCAAAATTTATTGGGAAGGGGACAAAAGCCCAAAACCAGGGACACAAACATTGCTTATATGATCTTAGAAAAGTTGCTACTATAAAATGTTTTGTGTTACCAACCATGCATTTCCTGACAGACAGAAAGACAAACTTAAATGGCTATGATTAGTGAATTAAGTTCTCACTGGATTTGCCAGAAAATAATAATTTTAAGAGGAACAGACCAAAAGTACATATGAGCCAAGCATTACAGAGAGAGAGAGAGAGGGAGACAGACAGACCATGAACGGCCCTTATAAAATGCAGATAACACAGCTTGAACAGACCTTGCAGACTGCTTAATTGCAATTGGCTAATGGCTTGAACAGAGAGGACCTTACAAAGAATTGGCTAATGGCTTGAACAGACTGACCTTGCTTAAAATGTAAGGTATAAAGTACACAACACTTTGGCCCAGCAGCACATAGTTCTTTCATACTTAAAAATAAATGCAGATAAAAATCGGGCATTAAACACAGCTCTTTCTTATGTAAGACAAATGGATACAATTGTCTAATTGCTTGAACCATTGAATGCACTTTCATAAACACAGTTCTTGGACTTGAATCACAGCAGATAAAAAAATACACTAATTGGCCCAGCCCACAGAAGCTTGCTTAAATTGTAAATAAAATACACAGTTCTTTCGGCTCCGGTCTTAATTTCACAGCAAAAATATTCTTGGTCTAACAGCACAGCTGACTTGAACAGCAGCCAGCAGATAATATACACAGCTTAAATACATACATACACACACACACACACACACACACACACACACACACACACACACATGTATCGCTCTCTCTCTGTATATATAAGTATTTATATGTATTATCTACACACATCTATATATATATACATATAAAAATCCAACAGCCAAAGACTAAAAATGTAACATCAAAACGTAGCTCCAAACACACCCAGACTGGTTTTACTAAAGCTTCCTTAGTGGGTAAAATGCTAATGCCACAAACAAGGAATATGTATAACTTCCCAATACTATCAACTGACACACAAAGACACCAGAAGAAAAAAATACTAAACATCACACGCACACACAGTAAAACTCTCTGAAATTTCTAAAGCATAAATATAATCACTAGCACATTAATATGCATGTGCCAGAAAAAGTAGACATGCAGCTGAAAATTATACATTAGTATACATTACAAACCAAAGCTTAAATGAGCATTAATAACAATTTACTGTCTAATGCTTTTCATGTTATATCCAGTAAATTGTACTTTCTTTAAGCAAAATGTAAACAATACTCTTGAAGACAAAAGATGCATCTGAATGCACTTTACTGTGCTATGATAATATACAAGACAACACAGTCAACCTTCCTAGAACATTACCCCCCCCCCACCAAGCAATGTTTTACAGCAGATAAAATAAAATCGGGCTTTCATACAAACAGTTCCCGCCCAGAACTGTGTGCATGAAAGTCCGATTTTATTTTATCTGCTGTAAGAAAAAGTTAAAACAGATTCTCTCCCAGACACACACACCTTACCTGTAAATAATTCCACTTAGCAATCTTGCTACAAACAGACTTGCATAGTGTGTTAGGCATTTATGAATCCCAGCCATAATGTTTCACAAGGAATAATTGAGCTGCTGTATTGGCCTTCTCAGAATCTAGATTACACGTGCCAAAACTGGAGCCAGGCTATCATTTAAAGTTGTTGGTAATGGTCGACTGCAAAAAAAGCATTAGGAACTGTTCCCCCATTTACTAGAAACAACAGCACAACAATCCCTTCCTAAAAAAGGACACAGTAGCAGGACCCAGACAAATACTTGCCCCTTTTAGTCAGGTCCAAAGTTTTCCAAGTGATTGAGTAAAGTTTCTTCTCTGAGATTTTAGTGGTACAGAGCACTGAGCCATGAAACTGTTCTCCTTAAAGTATATGTTTCTAGGAGAATTGGGCAGCTAATAGGTTACATGCTGCATCACCATCCCAGCAAAGTCCCAAGCCAGCAGCGAAAACGGCAGGTCGGTCGGTAGCAGATTTAACCTCAAAGCCAGCCAGCATTCTTCTCTCGGCAGCAGTTTCAGTCCAAAACAGCATGAGCATTCGAATTTCTCTCAACAGCAGCAGTAACGTCTTTCTTAACTTGCTTTCAAATTCTTCGGCAGCAAAGCACTTCCCGCCTGCTCACAGCCAGCCGGAAATGATGACGTGAGCTCCTTGAGCTCAATTCCGACTGGCTGGTAGTGCTGACTGAGCTGACGTCATCGCGCACGTGATGACGTCGGCTCAAACAGCGCGAAAAATTAAAAAATAAAAAAAGTAAAGGAAAGAAATCGGAAATGAAGGGGTGCCACTCGGGAATCGTGGCACCCCTTAATTTAGACCCCAAAACTCGGTAAAAACCGAGAAATTCGGGACGGTTGGGAGGTCTGATCTCAGCTGATTGATCACCCATGTGCAAAAGTCCAAGGTCCGAATGTTCACGTTGCAGCCTATTCTCCCATTGTTGGGAAAAGAAGTGTGGATATGCTCCATCGACCTCAAGGATTCTTACTACCACATAAAGATGGACAGGGCATCCAGAAGTCACCTACACTTCCGTCTGGGAGCCAGTCACTTTCAGTTTCAAGCCCTTCCCTTTGGTCTCACCACAGCCCCCAGGGTGTTTACCAAATGTATGGCAGTGGTAACTGCTCACTTGAGATGTAAGGCATTCCAAGTGTTTCCATACCTGGACGACTGGTTCCTTACTGCCACCATAAGGCATCTACTACTTCAGCCCAGGGATGCTACTATCAACCTATGTCAACAGTTGGGCATCACATTGAACTGGGAAAAATCTGCCTTGTTGCCCTCACAGCATGTCACTTTTATAGCCACCAAATTAGACACCGTCCTCATGCGGGCGTTTCTACCACAGGAAAGAATCAGAGTCCTACAACAACAGGTTTACGCCGTGCTCTCTCTGAGAAGAGTGAAGGCAAGATGGGTCCTCCAATTGTTGGGGACAATGGCTGCTACGATTATGTTAGTCCCTCTGGCAAGGTTACATATGAGGCTCCTTCACTGGCTACTCTTCACCCAGTGGTCTCTTCAACGTCTTCCACTTTCTCACCCTATTCTACTGACAGACAGGTGCAAACAGGATCTCAGTTTGTGGCTTTGCACCGACAACCTCAATGCGGGAAAGCCCTTCGTTCCTTCGCCCCCGGTTGCCACGGTGACCACAGATGCCTCCCAGATGGGGTGGCATTATCTAGGCAGGACAGTGCAGAGACGTGGCAAGAGCACGAGATGCATCTGCATATCAATATCCTGGAGATGAGAGCTGTGCTACTAGCGTTGCAAGCACTTTAGAGTTTTCTTCTTCTCGGGACTATTGCAGTCCACTCAGACAGTATGTCAGTGGTGTGGTATCTGAACAAACAGGGAGGAACCAAGTCATATCCCCTTTGCAGAGAGGCCATGCGAGTGTGGCAGTGGACATTGTCTTCCCAACGTTTTCTGGTAGCAACGCACATTCCGGGGAAGTCCAATGTGATCGCAGACAGGCTAAGCAGAGCTATTCTGATGCCTCATGAGTGGTCCCTGAACTGTCAAGTTGCGGAGCAGATCTTTCACAGGTGGGGTCAGCCTTGCTGTGACCTTTTTGCCAGCCCCCTCAATGCCAAATGCAGCAATGACTTCACCCTTATCCCCCTTCAGGGGGAGTCACCCAGGGACGCTCTAGTCCACGATTGGCCCTCCGGTCTACTATATGCCTTCCCTCCGGTTCCCTTGCTGTCAAAGGTTATTCAGAAAGCACAATCCTTGGGAAGCAAAATGATTCTGATTGCCCCACACTGGCCTCGTCAAATTTGGTTCCCCTTTCTCCATCCCTATCTCATGGACGCTCCTTGGATTCTGGACCCACAACCAGACTTACTGACTCACATGTTAGGGCAACTCCATCCCTCTCTTCGGACACTCCGGTTGACAGCCTGGCTACTCCACTTCCGTCATTAGTTAGGCTTCACCAATTTTCGCCGGAGGTGGTTCATATTCTATCTTACTCTCATAAGCCTTCGACCGGGAAGATTTATTACAGCAAATGGAAGAGGTTTTCAATCTGGGCACATGCCAAAAAGATTGACCCTTACACAGCTCCAATTTCGTCTGTATTGGAGTTCCTGTCTATGCTTTTTAACAAGGGTTCAGTGGCCGCAACCATTAAAGTCCAGTTGGCGGTGATTTCTACCTTTCATGTCACAGACAAACCTAGCCTAATGGCACATAGACTCTGTAAGGCTTTCGTGAAGGGCACTTTGTTGCTTTGTCCTCCGGTCTCGGAACCTGTTATGCCTTGTGACTTAAACTTTGTTCTACAAGGTCTTACTTCACCCCCCCTTTGAGCCTGCAGCCACTTGCGATTTAAAATTCTTAACTTGGAAGACTGTCTTTTGGTAGCCATCACATCAGCCAGACGCGTTTCGGAGCTTCAAGCTTTATCAGTCAAACCCCCTTATTTGATTTTTCATAAGGACAAGGTTTTCTCTCAGACTGAATCCCTCCTTTCTTCCCAAAGTAGCGTCAGTTAGTAACCTTAACCAATCTATTGAATTGCCACTGTTTTTTCCTCAGTTCTCAAACAAGGCAGAATTCAAATTTCATCAATTGGATGTGCACAGACAATTACGTTTTTATTTGCACAGAACGAAAGACCTCAGAATATCTGATCAGTTTGTTTCATTTTCGGAAAACAGAATTGGGTCTCCTGTTTCCAAAGTCACGTTGTCCAGGTGGATTTTCAGTTGTATTTCTTTCATTTATACCTCAGGGGGAAGAGATTTACCATTCCGGGTGAAGGCTCACTCTACCCGGTCTGTATCAACATCTACAGCTTTTCAGGCCAGATTGTCTATGGATGATATTTGTGCTACGGCTACTTGGGCATCTCCTCACACCTTTGTTACTCATTACAAGTTAGATGTGGTATCTAGAGGCAGGTCTTCCTTTGGTTTCACAGTGCTCAGGAGTATTTTCCACTGAGCCTCCCAGGATTTAGGTGCTAGGGACACTGTCCCGCAGGTAAGAATGTAGGCGAGATTGGACTACATAACATCAAGAAGTTATGTACTCACCATAATGTTCGATGTATGTAGTCCATCTCGCCTCACATTCTTACTTACTCCCCTCCTTCCCCCATCCTGGAGGATCTGGAGGTTAGGCCTGGTTTCAGAGTTCCCTTCATTCTTGGTTTGTTTTTCCTTTCCTTAGGTGTTGTTATGCATGGAGAATGAGTGCTGGTGCTCGCAGCAAACTAGATCTGGGGATAGAGAGCAGTGCAGCATGGGATACCATCTTAGCCCAGCCAGTAGAAAGACTTTGAGCTAAAAAGTATGGCTGAGTCGGAGCTGACATTCGGCTCCAAACCCACGGGTAAGAATGTGAGGCGAGATGGACTGCATACATCGAACGTTATGGTGAGTACATAACTTCTTGTTTCAGCAGTTGGATCTCCATCAACAGCTTGTTCATCAGGACTTGGTGATATGATCCCTTTTACTTATGGTCTTCCTCTGATCTGCTCCTCCTTTGAAAGTTTATTTTTTGGGATGCTTCCCAATCCTTAGCCACTGCAGATGGCCTTTACAATTCACTTTGTCTTTAGATCCTCCCTTTTGGGTGTTAATTACCCTCTTGCTTTTCTGTTGTGCATAGATGGCCTCTTCATTTGTTACCTGATGATGGATTATTTTTTCAGTAAGCCAAACAAGTGTTTTCATTTTGTAATATTGTTTGTGCATCATTCTGATTGCATTGACCTCAGCAGGGAGCTGTCAGGTAATGTATTCACCCTTCTAGCCAGCATGTGTTTTTGGGTCTATATTAGAACCATGAAAGACCTGTTCAGCGAATACGTAATCATCTACACCTATTACACGAACTGTGAATACACCGAATGCCCAAACCGCGAAATTCAAAATCTCGAACAGTCATAGTTGTCCAACCCCACTGCGAGCTACATACTACCTACCCAAACAAAATAAATAAACCACATACATACACTAACCAAAACCCTACTTCTAACCCTACACTAAACCTTACATACATTACTATCTATGCACTTCCCTTAACTCGCACCCTAACCCTAAAGTCTGTAACTATCGCACACTTACCTTACGGAGCTATACCGCAGAAGGGCCAACCATGACGATTCGACATTTCGGATTTCGCGCTTCAGGACGATTGGTGTTTTCGCGGTTCGACGTGTACGTGTCGACATTTCCGTATTCGGATAAGTGGACCTTTGTGATTTTAATAGGGAACCATGTTTTTAACTGCATGCAACAGTATGAAACATATTTGATGGTGAATGTAGTACTGGAAAACATACTGCTAATAAGAAGGTAAGGGACCTGATCCCATCACTGCCTACTAGCTTGAATTTTGCATTGTGTTGTGAAAAGTTATTGTTGCTGAACTTGGGTAGTTCAAAGAATGGGTTTTAGAAGAATTTGGGCCTTCCTTTTGTTGTGTATGTCGATAAGGCTGCATCTTCACATATGATGTTTCGGGAGGCTGTACAGAAGAAAGGATTTCAGGAGTCCTTAGGCTATATTACTTTTACATAGTGTGAGAAAGTTGTTTCTGGAATACCATGCACTTTTTTGTAGGTTATAAAGAAGAAAGGGATATTGGGCTGGGAAGCACTGTACAGCTTAGAATTGCAAAAGTAAGGGAGTGAAAGGGAAGAAGCATGGTATGCAGCAGAGGAGAGAAATGGGGTGTTTGAACTCATTACATTGTAGGTTGCATTGAACTACCAGGACAAAGCAGGTAGAAAAGGACATGAATGGCAGCTGGGAAAAAAAGGAAGTTCCTTGATGTTTAAGGGAGTGTTACAGTGGATATAAAAAGTGTACACACCCCTGTTAAAATGCCAGGTTTTGTGATATAAAAAAATGAGACCACAATAAATCATTTCAAAACTTTTCCCACCTTTAATGTGACCTATAACCTGTATAATTCAATTGAAAAATAAATCTGTTAGGGGGAAAAATATAAAAAATAAAAAACGTACAATAATTTGGTTGCATAGGTGTGCACACCCTTGAAATAATACTTTGTTGAAGCACCTTTTGATGTAATTACATCATTCAGTCTTCTTGGGTACACACCTGCCATCAATTAAAGAGATTCTGATTAACCCCAAATAAAGTCCAGCTGTCGTAGTAGGATTTTTCTGACATTTACTCAGTTGCCTGCTAGAGCAAAAGCCATGGTTCGCAGAAAGCTTACAAAGCATCAAAGAGATCTCATTGTTGAAAGGTATCAGTCAGGAGAAGGGTACAAAAAAACTTTCCACAGCATTGGATTTACCATGGAACACAATGAAGACAGCCATCAGAAAGTGGAGAAAATGTGAGACAACAGTGACGTTGCAAAGAACTGGACATCCCTCCAAAATTGATGAAAAGACAAGATGAAAACTGGTCAGGGAGGCTGCTAAGAGACCTATACCAGCACTGAAGGAGCTCCAGGAATTTCTGGCAAGTACTGGTTGTGTACTTCATGTGACAATCTCTCGTATTCTCCATATGTCTGGACTGTGGGGTAGGGTTGCAAGACAGAAGCCTTTTCTTACACAGAAAAACATCCATGCCCAGCTAAAATTTGCAAAACAATACATCAGGTCTCCCAAAAGCATTTGGGAAAATGTGTTATGGTCTGATGAGACCATGGTTGAACTTTTTGGCCACAATTCCAAAAGTTGTGTTTGGTACAAAAACGACACTTAACATCGCCAAAAGAACACCATCCCTGAAGAACTGTAGAAAATGTCCAAAAGTGACCAGACAAACTCCGTACTACTGTATCTGTTATACCTTGTCTCATAACAAATTCTTGCCATACAGTTAATTCTTTCAAAGCTATTTCAGTTCTTATTATAACAGCTAAACAGAAGATGATACTGATGCACTCTCAGTAAAAATGTCACTGAATGAAAAACAAGCATTGTGTACTTTATATACCTTAAACACTGTTATTTTTGATATATGGAAAGTCCCTGTAATGCAATGCTCATGTTATTTTTGATGCAAACGTCATGCAAAGCTAATTTAAACATCATGCAAAGCATCATGCAAAGCTCATGTTATTTTTCTAATTTCTGTTATGCCAAAATCATGTTATTTTTAAGATAAAACTGTCCCTGTGGTTCTAACGTCTTTTTTCATTGCTAAAATGCTATTTTCGATATAAAAAAGTCCCTTTGATGCAACTGTCTCTTTCCAAAGTGCTGATATGCAAAAATGTTATTTTTGAGAAGCAACAGTCCATGTGATACAAACGTCATTGCTGAAGTGTTATTTTTGATATGGGAAGTTTTCCTGTAATGCAGCTGTCTATTTCTGTTGCTAATATGCAAAAGTTCATGTTATTTTAGATGAAGCAGTCTCTGTAATGTAAAAACAATGATACTTCCTTATTTTATAACAGGATGCCATGAGCCCACAGCTATATGTTATTAATATGTAAGCTAGACATTTCTAATATATCAACAGCTAACTGTTCTTGCAAAGCAAGCTGTATTATTTTGAAAACTTGCTGTTCAGCCTTGCATATTTTTCTTTTCTGCACACACAGTATTTTTGGGAAAAGCATTTTAATTTACACAATATCCATCAATTCCCACTTTTTTAATTTAAGGTCCATGAAATTGTAAGACAATTTACAAAACAATACGCTCTTCAGTACTTTGCATCTCTCTATCTACTACTGCTACATACGAGTCCCTTGCATTTATTTCTATTTCTTCATACACTGTATCAGAATTTACAAAACAATACGATCTTTAGTGCCTTTCATCTCTCTATCCACTGCTACATACGAGTCCCTTGCATTTATTTCTATTTCTTCATACACTGTACCAGTGTTAACAGATGTAATTTGATTAATGCTTTTATTAACACAGATTTTAACACACATACAAACTGTTGTGATTAAGCAAATAATGACAATAAGAGCAGTTAATGTGGTAATTATAGTACCCCACCATTTTGAGAATAATCCACTTAGCCAATCTGACCATTTTCTAACTTGAGGAAACTTCTGCAGTCCTCTCTAGATGTTGATGTATAGATTCTGATTTATCAGGAATATAAGTACAGCACTCAGTTTGAATTAAAGCACAAACACCCCCCTGGCTAGCAAGTAGGTAATCGAGTGCCATTCTGTTCTGGAGGACCATTGTCCACATTGCTACCATCTCCTCTGTTATATCTGAGATAGCCCCATATGTTGCATTTGCTAAAACTTCCATTAGCTTTGCAGTCTTTGTTAGTTCCCATATTGCTTTGGCAGTGCCATACCAGGGAAAGATCCCAGCCCCTGAGATAACTCCATTCCCGAAGTCCAACTGTTTTAAGTCTTCTCCAAGCTTGGAGAAACTATCATGAACTTATCTTTTTCTTCTATGATTTCTAACCTTTTGATTTGGCAATGAATGAGTAATTATCATCATTGGAACTGCAAATCCTATGTAAAATGACCCTTGCCAGCCTCTACTGGTAACCATTTATATGCATTTTTTTCCACAGATGAAAAAGAAACCGCTAGCCAGAATTGTAAAATTTTTTTGGCCTATTAGGTTATCCGTAGCTCCATTTTTGAAAAATTGTTTCATGTCTTCCTTAAAGGAAGTATTGTGTATTGCTTCCCAAGCTGTTTTTATTTTATCATCTCCCCCATGGTACTCAAGCTTATCTCGTGACCATAGGTGATGTAGGGTGATGGAATAGTTACAATTACTAATACCCAACCTAACTGTCCCTTTCTGTTGAAAACAGAGTATTCCTCTTTCAACCTCCATTAAATGTAGATGTTATTTTATAACTGACTGGTTTATAATTTTGTTTTTAAAAGATCCTTTAAACATAAATCCTGTGTCAGTAATATCTACTGGAACTGCATGCAATGGCATCTTTCCCATGTAAGGAATGTGGCTACAAACCCAGCAATTTGATCTGTTACGTGTTTTTGCAAACAATCTTTGCATGGCCAAAAATGTATTAACCTTAGGTACCCAGTCCTGCTTTCTTGACCTGTTATAGTGGAGTATTTCTCCCCATTTTTTTCTTTTCAATCCACTTATTTACCTGATGTGTTATATGTACATCTCTCTTTTGAATAACCTTTTTTTTTGCTTATTTTCCTTGTCTACATTACACGCTTCAAGCATTGTAATTCGTTGTCTGTTTACTTGATACACTTGTTTAAGCATTTTAACTTCTTCAAAAATATGTAAAACATAAAGTACAAACAATATAGTCCATAAGACCGATATTATAGGACACACCCATGGCTTGCATTTCTGCTTACAAGATCTAACTTCTTCTGTTTCCTCTGGCTGCTGCTCAACTGAATTAGTCGGCATCTAAAAATGAATTTAAATAGACTGTTACTTTCCTATCACTGTTATTTGTAGACTGTCACTTATTTGATTCTGTTTTAGCTTTCAGTAATTTACATTGGTCTCTATGAACCAACATGGTACATTTTCTTTGTTTAACTGTTGTCTGTTGTCTTGGATTTACTTTTTCCTTTTCTATCCTCTGAACTCTGTACACTAATGGTCCTATTTGCTCAATCACTTTATAGGGTCCTTGCCAATTACTGTCCCATGGCCCTTCCTTTAAGAAGTTTTTTACCAGGACCTCATCTCCTGTCTGTAAAATCATTTCTGCAGGAAGCACTGGCATTTCTTTCCATAGACTGTAAGCCTGTTCTCTGGCAATCATGTCACATACCCCCTGTATGTCCTTTAACCATTTTTGGTGTTCTGCTGCTGTCAGTAATGGTCGTTTTTTTACCACTTCTGGGTCACAGGGGAGAGATAGGGGCATTTTCCTCCCTGTCATTACTTTGAAAGGTGAAATGAGCGTTTTACTGTTAGGGGTAGCCATAATACCCAGTAAAATCCCTGGCAAATGTTTTACCCGGTCCTTACCTTTTTCCAGACATGCCTTTTTTAATCTTTCCTTAACTGTTCGATTCATTCTTTCAACAATCCCATTAGATTGTAGATGGTAGGGAACATGAAACCTGTGCTGGATCCCCAGCAGTTTGCACAAATGCCACATTATTTGACTTGTGAACTGTGGTCCATTATCTGACTCAATAATTCGAGGCCATCCCCAATGGACAAAAATGTTTTTTCATAGTACCTCTGCTGTAATTTTAGCTGTCATACTTTTTGTAGATCTTCAACCCATTTTGAAAACACATCAACTACCACTAAAAGGTATCTGTATCCTCCCTTTGCAATTGGGAGGGACCTTGCACTTGGATAGCATACCATGGCCTATCTGCCACTTTCTTTGTACTGGCATTGATTTGTAAACAAACAACAAGTAATCTCTGTGGTATCCCCGAAGTCTCAAAACAACCCACTAAAGTGTAGTGGGTCCAAAAACAAAACAGTATAAGATAACTTCTCTGTGTGGAAGATTTTCAGTCCATATATTTCTACTTAATCACTGTATATTAATCAGATCAGACATTAGTAGTAGAAGTAGCGAACGTAAACTCATCTTAAGTCAAAACAAAACAAAAAGTAATAATAGAAAATATATAATTGTACAGCATTACTAAGTATTCGAAAGTAATCCAAGCAAGGCAGGCAGTCTGTTTCCAGTCGAAAATCCTTTAAGTACACAGACAAGCGATCCAAGTAAAACAAAAATAGAGTAATAATTTCCTCACAAGCTTTCTAAATATATATATATACTTTTTATCAGGCATGGAGTGGTTTAATGTGCTGTAAAACAAAGTGTTATTGGTAAACATGTTAAATTCATATCCCTTCCCCCCATCAGTGTGACATTCGAGCTGGTCCTGCCCTACCTAGTAGCTGTCATGATAATATATAATCCATATGTACTTTAAATAAAATGTATAATGATGTGGTACCTCTTATTTAACCAAATTATTAAGTAGATTATTAAGTCTGTGATTTTCAACCTTAGTTCATTTGGCGATCAAAAAATATATATAAATATATACATATACATTTTGCATGTAAAAATAAATTTCTATTTTATAATAACCTATTGTTAACAAAGATCGCTTTCATCCTTCTAGACTTCTTCACGTCTGTATACAAGAACCCTAAAAACCTATATAATTGTATAATTAGTTAGTATTGTTATTACACATCATTTTGAATAAAGTGGAAAAAAGAACCAGAAAAAAATAAGAAAAAATGTATGTATGATGATGGAAACAAAATATACACTTAAATTTCAACTGATTTAAAATGGTATTTAAAACCAATTTGTAGAATAAAATACAATTAGTCCTGTAAACAATGTGGCAATTTTCTAAGTTCCAGTGCACTTTTAGTTGAGCAGTAGTAGTTTAGTCCAGGCTTCCTAAAAGAGTTCAGCTTTAATTGCCACATGAGTTCATGTTTCTCCAGAATATTCGGGATGTCTCCTTCAAGATCACCCATGTCTATGCGATCCAGGATCTGGAACTTAAAACCTGTGTGTCTTTTATGAAGAGAAAGGTGTTTGGCTAGTGCATTACTTTTACATCCAGAGCGGACTTCTGACAGATGACATGAAATCCTATGCTTGAGTTTATTTACAGTCTTGCCCACATAGAATGCATCACATTCATTGTGCTGTGCCCTGTAAATTACTTTTTTTTTTGTGTTACAGTCACCCCCTGCACTGGTTTTAATGATCTTCTTTAAATAAGGGCAATAAAAACTATCACCTTGCTGTATAAATATACAAAATGTACAATTAGTTTCACATCTTTTAGTGCTTTTCTCACATGGTCTAGGTTTAAATTCAGCAAAACTTCTAATGTTCCTGGCCTTCCTATAAACAAATGATGTGGCTTCACCTAAGATGTTAATCAGAAAAGATTTTCCTGTGACAATGTCCCAGTTTTCTTAAATAATATTTTTGATACTGTGATAATCCAAAGTGTATGTCAGGATGCAGCTATTTTTGCATTTGTTATTCTCTGTGGGATTACTTAACATTTTTCTACTGGGGAGGTTGAGTGAAGGTGCTTCAGTCCTTTTCAGTTCTATAGTGGGTTCCAGGATGTTTTTTTAACATCTGACTTTCATAGCCTCTCACTAGAAAATCATTCTCTAACTTGTTCAGGTTTCCCAAAAATGGTTCCATCTCTTTGGTAATTCAAGCTAATCTATAGCCTTGGGACTTCATTACATTATACTTGTTTTTTGTAGGATGTAGACTTTTACTGTGGAGTAATAAGTTAACCCTCGTTGGTTTTCTGAATAGATCAGTGGTGATTCTGTTATTGTTGGTGTCCTTGGAAATCTGCATATCTAAGAAAGTGGTTGAAGTACAGCTATGGGATGAGGTAAACTTCAGGAAAGGGGTTGTTTGATTGAGGCAAGTGATAAAATCTCCAAGCTGCAAGGTGTCACCTTCCCACACAATAAAGACATCATCAATAAAACGTAAATAGCATGTGATATGCTGCATGGGATCTGTGTTGTTTAACACAAAGTCCTCCTCCCATTTGCCCAGGGCTATGTTAGCTATGCTGGGAGCCATGGCAGCCCCCATTGCTATACCAGTTTTTTGTTTGTAGTGTTTGCCATTGAAAGTAAAGAAATTGAAGTTCAGTACAAGATTAATGAACAATGAGCTTGCTTAATTTTTACAGTTGTGCCTGTGTTCCCTGATTATGTTTCTTAAAAGACTCCATAGCTGCTGTTATACAGTAATTGTGAGGGAGCACTGTGTATAAGGATTCCACATCAATAGTTAACTAAAATGCTGTCAGCTTCCACTGTAATGTTTTTTATTTTCTTCAAAAAATCCATTGAATCTCTTATGTATGACTTATTCTTTTCTGCTAGAGGTTTCAGCAAGTAATCAAGGTAAATGGCTGTGGCTTCAGTAAGGGAACCTCCCCTTGCTACCACCGGTCTATAAGGTGGGTCTTCTCTGTTCTTGTGTGGCTTTGGTATTCCAAAAAAGTAAGGGAAACGTGGGCATGGACTCCATAAATAATTATAAAGAATTTCAGTGATAAGTTTTTCTTCCCATAATGTGGTGAGATTAGTGTTCCATAAATCATATGCGCTTTTTATGTCATCCATGGTAAATAACTCATAAAATCTGTTATCCTCCAGCATGTTCTATAGCTTTTGGTTGTAGCTAGTGGTATCAGTCACAAGTATACCTCCCGAGCCCTTGTCTGCCTTCATTACACGCCTGGATTTATCATTGCCTAGCTCAAGCAATGCTTTTCTTTCTCCCTGTGTTAAGTTCTAAAGTTTTTTCTTAGGAGTTTTTTTAAGCAGTTTCCTGATATCCATCTCACATTTCACTTCAAAAGCAGCTAGTGTTTGATGTAGTGGTGGACAATAGCTGGTAGGCCTTTTTATAGTTTCATCAATAGGCTTATTATCAGTGTCATTACTTTTGCCATGAAACTGTACCCTTAAGTTGAGCTTCCTCACAAACATTTTAAGGTCTATCGATACTTGAGCAACCTCACTCCTGCAGCTTGGTACAAAAGTAAGTCCTTTGGACAACACACTTTTTTCCTCTTCAGTCAGTGCTTTAACAAAGTGGTTCCAGATAAGTGGAGCAGCTGTTATTGTGGTGCCTGTTGTTGTTGTTATTGTACCTGTTATTGTGGCTGGTTCCTCCGTCTGAGCCTGGGACCTGGGTTGTAGTCGGGGTTCCAGTCGGGATTGCTGTGACGAATTATAGAACTGCCAGGACAACTGGGACCACAGACAATCCAGCTACCAGGAGCAGCAGCACTACCTTCACAGAGACCAGTTTCATCAGGAAGACCAATATCGACAGCACAGACATCAACCACTATACCAATACCAAAGCCAGTACCAGAACAAGAACGACCACCACCCCCAGAGCTTGTCCCTCTTACCAGGTCACCCCATACCACAACCACAGCGAGGAATAATACTACAACCCACCAAGATTCCAGAAAGCAGAGGAGGAATTCCAGAAGTCTCATACTCTATCCACGAACTCCCAGGGAGACAGGAGAACCAAGCAGTGGACAGGGGTGAGGGAAATACAATACCTGGGCAACCCGACTACAACGTCTACTACTATTGTCTGATCTGATTAATATACAGTGATTAACTAGAAGTATATGGACTGAAAATCTTCCACACAGAGAAGTTTCTTACACTGTTTTGATTTGTAAACAAACCAAACATCCCTCTAGAACTGTTTTACACAAGTTTTTTTAAACATGGATTCCACATCTTTTGTTTAACTATACTCCATAATTTTTCTGTGCCTATGTGGCCCAAAATTTTGTGATTGTATTCGACCAATTGTTTGGCCAAGTCCCCTGGTAGATAGGGTATTTTCTTTCCCTCTGGCATGGGATACACAAAAAATTTTTGATTACCATCCCCTTCCTGAATGCACTTGTCCAATTCTTTGGGAATCCCTTTCTCTTTCTGTAAAGTTGCTAAATCCTACACTTCTACAGGTGCAGCTGTTTTTACTGACAATACCTGTTCTGCAGGTTCAAACCGCTCATGTGGTTTTAACCAGTCACCTGTTTCTGCAGCCTGTTTTGCTTTGGCATCTGCCAAGGCATTTTTCTCTTGCTTTTACTGTGTTACATTTTTGATGTGCCTTTATTTTTACAATGCTGAATTTTCCCTGTAAATCGTTTTGGGTGATGAATGCCCACAATTCCCGTAATACTGGAGCATGTTTAAGAGGTTTGCCAACACTGTCAACAAATCCCCTTCTGGCCCAAATTGCCATGTGTAAATACATAAACGCTGTCACTATAAATGTTAACTGGTTCAAAATGTTGTAAAACATATTTGACTGCTTCCAGTTCTGCCCTCTGGGCTGACATGTAACCTGTCAACTTCTTCAGGATAGGCTCCTGACCATCTCCTGGAATTACTGCATATCCTGTTAAATATTTTCCAGCTTTCCAAAACCTGGCCCCATCTACATATACTGTGGGTATGTTACTTTGAAAATGTGTATTTAATGGCAACATTTTCGGATGTTGCAAGCTTTGAACACAATTGTGAGGTCCTCCCGTATAGTTTACCAGATCAGAGAAGATAGTACCTATCCCCTGTGTGAATTTGAACATTCTTTGTACTGAATACAGTCATCCATTTTGCAAAAATGGTCTGACTCACTCCTTCTGTGATTTTATTCATTTCCATAGACTTCAAAAGAATTTTTATAGACTGATGTGTCTGTACAATTATTTTGGAAAAAGCTGTTAAGTATTCTGTTTAATTCCCCAATAAATGGCTAGTAATTGTTGTATACATGGATGATATTCTTTTTCAGCTGGAGTTAACTTTCAGCTGCAGAAAGTCATTGGACGAAGTGTTCTTTCTGCCTTGCTCCCATTGTGCTGAGGCCAATACTGCAGTAGGACTACTGAGATAGTTTTACTACCTGCTGCTGCCTGTAAAATTAAATCTTGCTGTCCCTCAGGTGCTATTAACTCAGTAGCCTGTGTTAATTTCTGTTTTAATAAGTCAAAAGCGTGTTCTTCCCTGCGTCCCCAGTTTAACCGAGGTTCTTCTTTTTGTTTTACTAACATTTTATATAAGGGTGCAGCAGCCGCTGCATAATCTTCTATGAATTCTCTGTTGTAATTCATGATACCTAAGAATTTATGCAAGTCTGAAATTGTCAATGGCTGAGGCAATTCTAAAATTCCTTTCACTCTGTCTTCACAAGGGGATCTGCCTGTGGGACGAACAATGGTTCCCCAAAACTTCACCTCTTGTGAAAAGACTTGCACCTTTTCCTTGTTGATTTTGAATCCTGCATCCTGTAAGGTACTTAAAACCTTTTTAAGAAGTTCTTCATGCTGCTCTGTTGTTTCTGACTGTATCAGAATGTCATCAATGTAATGAATGACAGTGTCATCTGTCTCTAAGGGTTTTAAAATTTCCCCTACTACTTGGTGAAAGATCACAGGGCTATTTTGAAATCCCTGTGGCAATCGTGTCATCACATACTGTTGATTGTCAAAGATAAAAGCAAACCGTTGCCAATCTTCCTTTTGTAAAGGAACTGCGAAAAATCCATTAGCTAAATCAGTAACTGTAAACCATTTACTTTGAGGTTTTATTCTTGCTGGTAATTCCGGCACTCCCGGAACCAAATGTGCGCGAGGAGTTGTGCATTGATTTACCTTACGTAAGTCAATAACTAATCTGTAACTACCATCCTTTTTCTTTACTGGCCATATTGGTGAATTTGTGGGGCTGTGACCCTTCTATATAATGTCTGCCTGTTCCCATTGTTCTGTGCACTTTTTCATGTCTTTTCCCACCTCCTTGGGAATTGGGTATTGCTTCTGAAAAGGAGAAATGTAATCTGTAGGACTGCCTACACTCACAGGTACTGCTAACTTACCACAATCTGTTTTTGATGTAGCCCACAAGGGCTGAAACTGTGATTTGATTTGCTCCCACTTATCCTGCATTTGTGAATAACTTTGGGTACTGTCTTTTGCAGTTATTTATGTCTATTACAAAGCATGGAAATTGCTGAGCTGTATCACAACTGTCATCTGCCATGGCAGACCATAAAATTTTGTTATTGAAATCAATTACTATCCTTAGCTTATCAAGGATGTCAACCCCAAGGATTGTTGTCCCACAACTGGAATTCATAAGAAATGTGCTCTGTACTGAGGAACCATTTTCTTTGAAAGATATGTTAACTAGCTTACTGCTGATGGCCATGCAAGTGCTGCCATCAAAACCTTGGATATAAGATTTCTTGTATGGATTTACAGGTAACTGTTTATTAGTGACTGAGACTGCTGCCCATGTATCAAGCAGGACATCTTTCCATAATGTCCCCTCCACCCATACGTCCACTAATGGGCATCTGTCCTTTCCACGTTTAAACTTTGTCAGAAAGGTTACTTGGGTGGGGGGGCACACCCTAATCTGAGTCACATTCATTCTGATCCACTTTCCTGGGTATATCTGTGATCACACAGACTGCATGTTCTGTTCCCTGTTGGTTATTGGAATCTACACTGTCTAATGTGTACTTTGTACTCTCTATTTCATGTTTTAATTCTTGACTATCACCATGTGAGGGATTATATGGTGGGTTTTCTGTGTATTCTACAGGAAATACTTTATTTTTCCCTAAATCCTTGTGGCTTTGAGTCTGTGACTGGTTATCCCCTGATGTATTGTCTTTTGTTTGATTTCTTACCTTATACTTGAGTTTGGAAGAAACAGCGTTTTCTGCATAGATGCCATTTTGAATTTGACTTTCCTTCCATTTTTTTATAATGTGGACAATCCTATTTGACATGACCTATTTTTTTTTTTACAAGTAAAGCAAATTACCTGTCTTTCTGTATTGCACTGTGTTTCTGCCTGTAATGTGGGTGGAGCAGAGGCTGCTCTTGTGTCCCCTGTACCTGTCCTTTCATCAGACCATATATTGTGTCCCCTTCCTTTTCCAACGAAATCTACATTTTGTTCACCCTCTACAGCGAAAATGTTACGTGTATAAAGTTTGCCATCATCTCCCATAGTCTTGCCTCTAATGAGATGTTCTTCATCTCCCATTGCTGCAGTCCTGACATATGGGTACTCCGCTGTCCACAATCGGCCCGAATACCAAAGGGCTAGAACCGGCGTCGATCATCGGCGCCCGAGACTGACGTCAGTACGTGTCAGTACAAATGCGCATGACCGACGCCATAACCTCAGTCTTTCTTGCCGCGTGGTCCTAAGCAGAAGCAGCATTTGCAAGTGCTGTTCGGCGTTCTGGAATTGTCGGTTTTCGAGTTTCAGACCGGAGACCAAGTTGGGCAAAGTACCCCGTTGGGGACACTTTTGTCTTTTTCTTGCCTCAGTATTGACGGATGTCAGAAAAAGTTAATAACTGTATTTCTTGTGGGAAACAGATTCCTTATAGGGATTACCATTCACTCTGTATTCCTTGTTTGGGGCCTGAGCACGACGTTGTTGGGTGTCGCTTTTGTGCTACTTTTAACAAGCGTACTATTAAACGTCGGTTGGACTGTGCTAGGCTGGTGTTTGGTAAACGTAATTACAACATGCCGTCGGATTCGCCGACGCCTGGTTCTTCTAAAAAACGCAAAGAGAAGGCTTTGCGGTCCAAACAGGATGAGTCGTCCACTCCGGACGCCGGTTCTGTAGAACCACTGACTACTTCAGCGGCTCCTTCTGAAAGTTTACCAGAGTCTCAAGGGGAGCCTTTGTTACTGCAGGAAGTGGCTTCTCCTGGGTTAGGCCAGGCTGAGGGTGCTTCTCTGTTGTCAGTGGTTCCCTCCCCTCATAGGGTAGTTAGGCCTCCTTCTTCTCAAAGCAAAGCCCTTTCTAAGTCTAAGTCTGCCCCTGCTGGTGCTAGTCCCCAGGGTCCAGCTCCTAGGAAGCACATGTTAAAGATGGCTGAAGATTTGATTACTTTAATTAGGGGTTCTATGCCCCCCCCTGAGAAGAGGCCCAGGGTAGAGACAGAGTTGGAGGGTTTGGTTCAGTCTTTCATTGAGTCAGATTCCTCTGTGGAAGAACTTCAGGATTTCCCTCCCTATTCTGATTCGGAGGCTGAGGACACTACTCCCTCTGCGTCTCCTCCAGAAGATTTTTCTTTCTCTGAGACTTTGCATTCCATGAGGGAACATTTCAAATGGGAAGGCCAGGATTATTCTGATTCTCGTAAAAGGCTAAGAGAATTCTTGTTTTTGCCTCAGCATAGGCCCTTGGCTATTCCCCCTGTACTGGATGTTGTTCAGGATGTATTTTCTGAGGCTGCCCTTAACCCAGATTCTCTGCCTCCTGCCCCGGTTAAACCAGATAGATACTACAGGGTTCCTGGAAGCTCACAAGTACTTATTTAAGAGTCCTAGGGCTGATCCAGAAACTATTTCTCAAGGCCCCAAAGGTGTTAGGGCTTCTGTGGTTAAAAATCCAGTTCCTCTGGACAAGGATGCTAGGGCCCTGGATAGGTGGGGTAAAAAACTGTATACCTCTTCTACTTTGGCTATGAGGGCTTTAAATTGTCAGTTTCATATGCTCATGTATCAAAATTATTTGCTGGGTCAATTGCAATGTAAAGTAGATGCTTTAGCTGAAGGTATTGAATGTAAGGAGCTTCAGGATTTAGTGCATGCTTCAGACCAAGTTGGTAAGCATTCTTTGCAGTGTGGTTTTGATGCTTTACAGGCTTCTTCCAGGGTGGCTGCTACTAGTTCAGTTGTTCGCAGGCATGCCTGGCTTAAAGATCAGACCTTGTCAGAGCATGTTAAGGCTCGAATTATGGATGTTCCTCTGCAATCTGAGGATTTTTGGCTCTCCAGTAGAATCAGTTTTGAAGAAAATGGAGGAAAAAGCTAAGTCTATGCAGACAGTTAAGGACTTTTTACAGGTTCAGCCCCCTAAGTTCAGTAGGAATTGGCCTGCTAAGGGTTGGTCTTTCCCCTCTTCAGATTATCGATCTAGGGGCAGATCGAGGCGAGATAGAGGTAGGGCTTCCTCTCAGGGCCCTATTACTTCTAGGACTTTGAGTTCTTCTACCCCTTCTGCTGGGGAGGGCAGGGGTCAGTCCTTTCGAAACAGTCCCAATGACCTCTGTCTTCAGCTGCCGGACTCTGCCTTGCTGGCAGCTCCTCTAGGAGGAAAACTGGGACTTTTCAAAAGGAATTGGCATTTGGTTACCCAAGACAAATGGGTATTGGACATAATAAATCGAGGCTACAAGTTTTATTTTCACACATTCCCTCCTTTCAAAGGTATGCGGATGTGCCTCATCAGCAAAGACTGGAAGCACAGGCACAGATTTCTTCTCTGCTTCAGTTGGGAGCAATACAGGAAGTACCTTCTGCAGAAAGAGGCACAGGGTTTTATTCCCGTCTTTTCTTAGTGCCAAAGAAAGGAAATACTTGGAGACCAATTCTGGATTTGTCCATTCTAAACACCTTTCTGGAAATTCCAAAATTCAAGATGTTAACACTGCAACAGCTGTTACCTATGCTGGGCAAAGATCACTGGATGGTGACTCTGGATCTCAAAGAGGCCTATCTTCACATTCCTATCAGGCCCAGTTGCAGGAAATTCCTGAGATTTCGGAATGGGAATTTGCATTATCAGTTCTCTGCATTGCCCTTTGGCTTGTCTACTGCGCCCAGGGTATTCACAAAAGTCCTGGCTCCAGTAATAGCTTTTCTCAGACTAAAAGGAATTCAAATTTATCCTTATCTGGACGATTGTTTGATTCTGGCTCAAGGCAAGCACGATCTTCTTCAACATCTGCAATATGTAATGACAGTTTTAAGATGCCTAGGGTATTCTGTGAACGAAATAAAGTCCAGTCTAGTACCCTCACAAGAGATGTGTTTTCTGGGTGTCAGACTGAATACAGCTGCTCAGATGGCATTTCTTACCCCGGACAAACAAAAAAATCTTCACCTATACTTCCAACAACTATCAGTAATGTCCAGGCTGACTGCAAGGACAGTCCTTCAAGCCTTGGGGTTCATGGCATCTTGCATTCTAGTACTTCCCAATGCCAAACTGCATATGAGGAAGCTACAATGGTATCTCAAAAGCGTTTGGACTCAACACAGCCACGATTTGGACACTGTCATTCGGATTCTACCTTGCATTCAGAAGGAATTTCTGTGGTGGGCTCAGGAATGTCACCTAAACAAGGGTCTCTCTGTGACCCAACCAGAGGCAAGTCAGATTTTGACGACAGACGCCTTGGAGTCAGCCTGGGGAGCTCATTTCAGAGGAAAATGGATTCAAGACCTTTGGCCCCCAGAGCTACTTCACTTGCATATCAACATGAAAGAGATGCTAGCAGTTCAATTTGCTTTGGAAGGATTCAAGAGCCTACTTCAACCAGGACTGGTGTTGATTCGAACAGACAACACAACTGTCATGTGGTACATCAACAAGCAGGGGGGAACTCATTCTTACCCTCTTTGCAGACAAGCAATGCTATTATGGGAAACTGCTTTGAATCTGCACATCACTCTTCGAGCACAGTTTCTGCCAGGAGCACAAAATTCTTTAGCAGATGTTCTGAGCAGACGGATTGTGGATCCTCACGAGTGGAAATTGGACCCTCAGGTATTTCTTCAGTTGACCAGGGCTTGGGGAACTCCAGACATAGATCTGTTCGCTTCTCCTCTGAATTTCCAACTGCCACTGTTTTGCACAAGGCTGTTTCATCCAAAAGCCTGGAAAATAGATGCACTATCCTTCAGTTGGAGCAACCTTCACGTGTATGCTTTTCCTCCTTTGCCTCTTCTTCCAAAGGTGCTGTTGAAAGTCAGGAGGGACAAACCTTGCATGATCCTTATAGCACCGGATTGGCCTCGTCAGCATTGGTACCCTCTGTTGAGGAGCTTAATTCAAGGAACACCTTGGCCATTACCACGGATTCCTCACTTATTGTCTCAGGAAAACAATCATTTTCTCAATGTCAGGGTGCAATCCCTACACCTGACAGCCTGGCGCATTCTGTTTTAGAGAAGGAGGGCCTTCAGCTCCCTCAACAAGTTTTGGATGTTATTTTGGAGGCCAGGCGTCCTAGTACTCGAAAGGTTTATGCTGATAAATGGAAGAGATTTTTTCTTTGGAGTTCAGCTAAAGGCTTTGATGTCACATTGCCTAATTTGAGTTGTACATTGCAATATTTGACTATTTTATTGGACAAGGGTTTGTCCTTCTCTTCTGTTAAAGTGCATGCTGCAGCTATTTCTGCTCACTATGATTGTGAACCTCCTTTATTTTCACATCCATTGGTTAAACAGTTTCTTAGAGGGGCAAAGAATCCCTACCTGGGATCTTAATTTTGTTTTGGAAAAGCTGACTCTGCCTCCTTTTGAACCTGCAGCTACGGCTGAATTGAAGTTGTTGTCTTGGAAGACTGCTTTTTTATTGGCTGTTACTTCTGCTAGACGGGTATCTGAATTACAGGCCCTCATGGCAGTGGAACCTTTTCTGATTTTTCACCAGGACAGAGTTTCCTTACGTACTAATCCTACTTTTCTGCCTAAGGTGATTTCTAATGTGGCATTGAACCAATCTATACATTTGCCTACTTTTTATGCTAACCCCCAAAATGAAGGGGAAAAAGTTTTGCATTCTTTGGATGTACATAGGCAGTTAAGGTATTATTTGTTCATTACCAAAGAGTTCAGAAGATCTCAACAATTATTTGTTTCGTTTGCTTTGACTTCACGAGGGAAAGCTGTCTCGAAACAAACTATTTCCAAGTGGATTGGCCATTGTATTGCTTTTTGTTACTCTCATCATGGAAAGGAGGTTCCAGTTGGGATCAGGCCTCATTCTACTAGGGCTACGGCCACCTCTACTGCTTTTTTGAGAGGGGTTGCTACTAAAGACATTCTAGAGGCAGCTACTTGGAGTTCTGTACATACCTTTACAAAGCATTATCATTTACCTCTTTATTCTAGGTCTAGGGCTGGGTTTGCCACTGCAATCTTACAGGGCATGTTAGCAGCTCCTAATGCTACTTAGTTGTCCTACCTCCCTTTTTTCCGTTGCTCTGGGATTCTACCCATATGTCAGGACTGCAGCAATGGGAGACGAAGAACATAGTACAGTTTTGTACCTACCATAAATGTAGATGTTCGAGGATCTCCATTGCTGCAGTCCAATTTTCCCTCCCTCCTTCCCCCGCTTTTCTTTTTAGGTTGGGGTTTGGGTGGTGTTTTTTGCATTCTGACGTCTGAGGCAAGAAAGACTGAGGTTATGGCGTCGGTCATGCGCATTTGTACTGACGCGTACTGACGTCAGTCTCGGGTGCCGATGACCGACGCCGGTTCTAGCCCTTTGGTATTCGGGCCGATTGTGGACAGCGGAGTACCCATATGTCAGGACTGCAGCAATGGAGATCCTCGAACATCTACATTTATGGTAGGTACAAAACTGTACTTTTTTGAACTACTTCCTCTAGGGTTTTTGATCCTAAGCCATAAATATGTTTGATATCACCTGAAACTCCTTTTACCTGTTTTAAAAAGGTATGTATAAGCAATTGTTGCACCTCTGTGCCTGTCATTTGGTCATCCGTTTTACCATGCACAACTTGGTGAGTTTAAAATGGTCGCTCTGTTCAAGGAGTTTATCACTGATGCTGATTTTAAAATAATCAAGTAACTCAGGAGTCAGGGGTTGACCCTGAGTATATGCTTTTAGAATAGCTGCCATACGTGCTGTTCTGCTGTCTAAATAACATTTTCTGTTTCTTATATATGACTTTAAACATTTTGGAATAAATGCAAAGAAACATCTGCACAAGGCATCATTCCATGTAGCGCCTACAGTATATGTTAACCATTCTTCAAATGCCAACATATTGAAAAAAATTCCTTTCTTGTCTTGCTACTGAGACAGTGTCTCCAATAAACGTGACTGTTGATAAATTTCAGCAGGGGAAACAACTGCCATACTTTGTGCTTCCTGGTCTGTATCAGCTGACTTGTATTGTACCTGTAACTGTTTTTTTAAATGTTCTATCTCAGCCTTCAAAAACTGATTTTCAGTCTGTAATACTTTAAAATCTGCTGTGGCAGGACCTGAAATGCGTTCCCTCTCTAAATCTTTAGTAGGTTTGTCTAATTGCTGCTGCAAAGCACGATTATTGTCCTCTAGATGGCGCAGTTGCTCATCCCCTGGTATTATCTGAAAAACCTGTAAAACGTCACTTAACAGCTTAGTGACAGCCTGAATTAAATCAAGATGCTCATCTTGTGATTTTGCAAGTTTTTGTTTATAATCATCCTGAATTCTGTTTAAAGCATTTTTCAACTGCGTAGAATCAGTTATAGTATCCTGTAATGTATTCCATTTTATAGAAAAGTCTGCATACATAGTAATGATCAAATTTATCTAAACTTTGTATACGTGCTAAAAAATCAGTAACTGACTGCACCCTATCAGATAGAGGCATGACTGCAGAAGGAGCTTCTGTCTGTTGCACATCAGAAGTTGCAGTAACTTCAGAATCAACTGTTTGTTTTGTAATAAACAGGGTGTATTGGTTTATATGTCTTACATACTAGACTATGGCAGAATAGACAAATTTGTGGATATTTGCTATACAAGCTTTTGGCATAACCTTTGATTTAGTAATGTATTGAGAATAAACATGTATCCATTTGCAAATACAGCTTTTATCTATTTTTTGGGGAATTAAAAATGCCAGATTTACATTTCATGTCAGATATAGAAGATTGAAACCAGTGCTGTAAATATGACCAAACCTTATCAGGGGCTCATTAATAACAATACTAACAGTATGGCTACACTTCAAACTGGTCTCAAATATGGCGTCCATGTTATAAAACTATAAAGAAAGTACCGTAATTTATGCAGAAGACAAGCAAGTGATCAGGCTGAAGTCAATTTGGAAAAGGACGTTGTTTCTCCACAGACGAACTGGAGGTGGTCCGACGCAA